>NW_028288923.1:7525000-7637500 GCF_059628265.1 Tinamus guttatus
ACTGTGTCCTCAGACGTGGGACTCGGGAATATCTGAACCACACGTGGTGCTGCCTTTGCAATTCCCTTTGAAAATTCACAAATGCAAAGCCCTAAATAGGAAAATGAATCTTTTACAATATATTCAAAGACAACTATAGTATATCACATACTAAATGAAACATAAAAGCCAGCACCTAAACCTTCCTATTTGTGTCTCTTACTGTTGAGAGTAAGGGCATTTCTGAATGCTCCTCTTTATGCAAGTTAGCCACAAGATACTACTGGATGATTGACTAGTCTACTTGGCTGATCAAACCTCGAAAACCATGCATCTCTTATGAGCTGAAACTTTTTCACGATATGTTGCACATTTGTCAGCAATTCTCACTGAATAAGTCACATCCTGGGGATTATGCTATCAACACTTTGCCTCTAATTTGGGACTGTAGCTCTAAAGAAGATATTTAAGACTCATTCCAAGGTTGATGGGAAGTCAAAAGGTATGCAGAAATACACAGATGATAATTTTAAAATAACATCACAGCTAAGCTAGCGAGGTCTCCTTGGCTTTTGAGTCTGGCAACGCCGAGCTCGTTGTGCAAAGAGCCTTCAAAATCCTTTGGAAACAGATGCCTGCCTTGAGTCGACTTGAGTTCCACCAAAACGAGAGTCCTCGTCCCTGGCACCACAACACGCACAGCAGCACCAACAGCAAACATTGCAAGAGAACATAGTTAATAGAAATAAGGATACGGTATTTGGGGTCATATACAAATAAGGTTATCTCCCCTCTCAGCACGTTATAGCACTTGTCTTGACAGCCCTGCTCATGTTTGGCATTCAGCTGACTCAGATCCCAAATTTTGGGCTTCCAGAAACGCAACTGAGTAGGCTGCAGCCTGGTCCTGGTGCCACAAAGGGACAACGGGTCACACCGGTGTGACAAGCAGCACTAACCAACAGCACCGGCCTCAAACACCGAAACCGCAGCAGGTTGGAGCCTTCAGGGGTGGCTCTCCGGCCCTTCTCTGGCTTCAGGGCATTACACCAGAGATACAACGATGCCCAAAAGAGGGAATCCGGCAGAACAGCTCCCTGGGCCTCTGAGCAAGCAACATCCCAGGGCAAAGTTTTGAAAGAGGATTTTAATTCCCTGACAATCCAGGCGAGAGATTTCCTATGTTTCTTATCTTCTGGACCAGACCTAAATCAGGCTGTCATGTAATCAATGGACTATGATAGGCTGATTATCATGTAGGATAAGTGATATCTATTAGAAAAAATTGATCCTGACATAACTCAGAAAAGGCAGCAGCTTAAAGCTAGAGGCCATGGGCCTTGGCCTGGCCTTTGTACATATTTAATGGCTGTCATTTTCCTGGAGGTGCCTAAAAACAGCAAAACTCTCCGGGTAAATCTCTATTGATTGAATAATCCTTGTCATCCGTTAGGGCTAACAAAGCTGTCACAGCACAGCCACGAGCAAACAGATTTTATTTGATAACTTTCTTTCCCCTTGGCCGCCAGAGGAAGCGCCCGGGCGCTCGCGCTCCTTGGGCCTGCCGCGCCGGGGCTGCCCCCGGCCCCGCGGATGATTAACGGCCGCGGGCTTAATTAAAGCCAGTGGCTGACGAAGGAGCTGGGCTCATCCAGAGCGGGGCGCGCGGGCAGGATTGTAGGGGTGGGCGCGCTCGGGGCCGCCCCCGGGGACCGCGGCGCCTTTTATGAACACAGAAAAATTCATCAAACAGAAATCATTAAGCGGAGCAGATGGGGCTTCGCGGCCGGGACGCGGAGGCCTCAGACGACACAGCCCGCCAGGCGCCACGTCCCGGCGCGCGGCCCCGCGCCGCGGGATGCGGGTCCGCGCGGGCCTCGTCCTGCCGCCGGCGCGTGTCGCCCGCACGCTGACACCCCGCGCGTCTCCCCCGAGCACAGCAGCCCACGAGGAAACTCATGCGCTCGCCCTGAGCGTGTCTGCATCAGCTGCCTCCCCGCCTACAATCTCAGGGTGCATCTTCCCACCCTCAACGGACACGCGAAGGAAATGACTTAAGGAGCTCAAAGTGGCTCATCCGAAGAGCTGGGATAACGACTGGCCAAGAGAAGGTTTTGTTTCGGCTCATCACTTTAACCTCACCTGCAAGGAGCAGAGGTTTCAATTTTCCCTCTGCTTCACCTAGAGCAGCTCTTTTTAAATTCCAAAGAACAGTAATTTTATTTTATATTTCATCTTTATAGGCAGTCATAAAACCTATCAGTCTTAATGATCCTATTAATTGCCTTGATTTCTAGCACCATTTTCACTTATTCCTTTTCAGAGGAATGCATATGGTCCTTCTGTCCAATTACTTTACCAACATTATTTATAGAAACCTGACCCAGCACCAGAATATTGCCACCCACAAGTCCCAGCTCCAGAATTATCTACATTTTAGCAAGTAAAAGGCAAGAAATGACAAATGAAAATCAGGTTAAAACCCTGAGGAAATACAAAGTCAGTGACCACATGGAAATCTTCCCCAGAAACAGGGTCTGCAACTCCTGCATGCTCTGAAAAGGGCTACCTTAAAAAAAAAAAAAAAGAAAAAAGAAAATAAAAGAAAAAAAGAGAAGCTCTTGAAGAAATTATCTTTTTTACAACACACTTTAGAACGTAGTAGCTTAAAATACAGCATTCCCTGCTGTTGAAACCTGGGCCAATGCTTCAACAGAGCTTTTCCGCAGCTGGAATTAGAAAGCAAGAAGGTGAAGCTTCGGAGAAGCCTGGAAGGTGGCTCAAGATGCCATCACTTCCTCCCTCACGATACAAAACACGTGTCTCCTCGAGGAGGACCACATTAACTGACATCCCTTTGGTGTAAATCAGGAGCACCTCCTTGGACCCCGGCAGAGCTGATGCTCACGGTGGGCTCAACATCCCCACACTGCACAGCACGTTATTAGACTTCTAAATGTTAATCGTCATTAGAAAAACAGAGTAAATCTCAGTCTCTTCACACCTGTGAGGGGCAGCATCCAGGCTTTCAGGTAGCCCGCTTGGGCAAGAAACCTTTCACATGGAGCTTTGCAGACAACCAAAGTAGCAGGGCTTGGTTCTTTCCTAAGGAAAGATAAAAAAAGTTTGACATGCTTGGGCATTAACTCTGCGTGGATCTCATTTGAACCACCTTTAGATCAAAGCACAGGTTTTTCCTGGTTATGCTTAAAAAAAAAAGAAAAAGAAAAAAAAAACTTACTTTCTGGTTTCAAAAGGAAAAGATCTGCTGACTTAGACATCAATAGCTAGCTTAAAACTCACTGAATAGCACTATTAACTTTTTATTTTTTATTGGGCCACTTGTTCCACTCCCACATCCAACTGCTCGGAGCTCTCTGCAGGCAGCCGGAGCAGAGGAAACGCAGCAGAACCCCGCGCAGCCCGGCACTGCAATCTCATTAGGATATTGCTGCTGTACAAAATCACTTCACATGCCCTCGCTCCCTCCGTTAGACTGCAGTGCCAAATTTTTCAGATTCTCAACTGGAAAAATGCAATGGTTCTGCCGCAGAAAACGCTGCCTCTCCCTTCCTCGTCTCGCAGGTCTGCTGATGGGGTGTTAATGCAACGCGCCTGCCAAGAGGATTAAGCCTAGATTGCATACAATCTGTTTTACGATATTAACGCGAGATACAGAGAGATAGGGAAAAGAAAACAACAATTATCTGACACATCAGTTTTTCTAACACAGGGAATTGTTTACATTCCTCCTAAATTAAAAAAAAAAAGGAAGAACGCAAGAAAATATCTTCATTTTTAACTAATGCAACCCCAATCTCTTTGTGAGCTTTCAAAGTATGTACTTTTTTTGTAAATATGCCAAAGTCAAGGCCTGTACAGCATGTGATCTATAATAAACTTCAAAAGAACACCTTTGACATTTTAGATAACTTGCAAATGATGATGCAGAAAGATCTTTTGCCACTACAAAGAAAGAACAAAAGAACCAACATGAAAGAGAAATCAATAAACATATGGCAATTAATAAAACATTTTCTATGAATACCCTACAAAGAGTTTTACAACAGTATAAAAATCCAACAGTTGTTTCAATGTGGATTTAAAAAGTATCAGCTGTTATATTAAGATATTCTTTTTAACCAACAAAATGTACGTAAAATAACGGATATGGATTTTGTTGTAAATCCATCAGTTGCAGCGTTATGGATCAACTGGGAATATTTTTTTTAAGGTGACCCGACAAATTCAGTAATGAAACCACCCATTTTTCAGAGTCTAAAAACAACGGCTGCAACGAGGCGCGTTTGTTTGTTGATGTACTCAGCGAGCTGGGCTAGTTTTAGAGTGGCTTTAAAAAAATGAAGTCACATCTTGAGTTTTTACAAACACACCTATTGATTTGTTTTATAAGTAGCGCTAAACAAACCATTAGGACAGATATTACAATATCCTCACTGCAACCTACAAGCAATAATTTCCCATCATAATAAAGCCGTATCTACTTGCACGCTGTTAACCTACCTTCTCCCTCTTCAGCAGGGAACAGTTCCACTTCCATAAATATTGTCAATAAACCCGGCAAATTCCGAGCATCCCTGGAGACAGCTGAGGTTGTCACACGCTCCCCACACTTTATTAAACCCCCGATAGCTGCCTCTGCCTGTCCACTCGAGTCTCCAAAAAGATACATGTGGCCAGACTGTTTTATTTCCTTCGGCTGCTCTAATTCTACCTGATGGCAAAGCCGTCTAAGGACTTCTTTTGAACATCACCATTAGAATAAGTGTATTTTTTTTTTTTAGAGCATCCGGAGGTCCAATTTATCTACATTTGTTGGAAAAATAAAAAAGTGAGAAAAACTGTTTATGGCTTTGGCTTGCTTCCTCCCAGACAGAGGAGTGAGAAGCTGCTTTCCGAGCCAAGCAGACAACTCATTTCATTGTCACCTAAGTAAAAACTTAGGCCTGTGGAGTCAGAGAAATCTGATTTCATGAGAGGGCTTTTAATGGGGGCTTCCACCACCACTGGGAAAAAAAAAAAAGAACATGAAATAGGAAAAGAACGCGCACATGGACAAAAAGCAAGGGCTCTGCATTTCCTCTGTGCCACATACATGGTCAGGGCGGGAGGGAACGTGGGGCCTTAGCATTATTAACACCCTATGGTTTTATTGATTCCCCTCGTTGACCTCAAAGCCCACAGAGCAGAGCAGACAGGTGACCTCATCTACCATTTCCACCATTTTTTGTCTAGGTTTTTGAGACGGCACAAGGCAGCCGCTCAGAGCAAAAGGAAAAGGCCCAAAGACCCTAGGTTAGCGTCAGGCTATTAAACACATGGAGCGTTTGTCCAGCCTCTCCTTTTGGCTGGAAGCTGGTTTTGCTAATTCTTTTTTGAGACCCTGTTATTCTGCTGAAGGAGAACTCCCCAGCGTTGAGTGCAGCCTTCCATGGAGAAGCACCTTCACCTCCCTAGCCACACCATGAGCCCAAAGCACTGTGCTCTACCTTGTTGGAACGAGGCCAGCAGGGCCAACGGTCACCCAAAGAGCTACTGGAGAAACACCAAACGTCACACACGTCACTGCAAAGACCCTGAGTCTAGTCCCAAGCACTGAGCTCAACGGGAGCATCCTTCAACAAGACAGAGCCTTGGGTAAAGCCAGATATGCAACTGATCTGAAGAAAAAAATATTTCAGATCACTAGAATGATTCAGTGTTCAGAAAACCTATCACAGACACTAAAATACAGCAATAAAATAGTATCGCATAATAAACTGCCTCATTAAGTCTCAACGTCATGAGATATATCTGGTGCCCCCCCCTGCTGATGGGATATTTTCAGATACATTACTAAAAAATATTTCCTATTTAAAATGATTAAATGTATATGCTTTGGTGTTGCTAGACACCTTCGCTTCTGATGCCAGAAATTCAAGTTTTAACATCTTACATACACAAGTGCACTGTTTTCCTAATAAACACACACACAAAACCCAAGTTTTGGAGAAACCAGAACCGTTAATGAAATTAAGTAAAATGCACTGAATGAGTGCATTTGAGGAGTGTAAAAATAGTTGACATTTTGATTTTGTTTTAAAAAAATTGACTGTTCCTAGTTCTCCATTAAGCACAGGTCTAAATGAAAAGGAAAGTGCAACAGAGCCACCCACCTGCCCCTGAAGAGGTAAAATGCTTGCTTTGAATTAACCAAAATGCTTGCCTTGACCCAAACACCCCATTCAATTTTCCAAAGAAATCCTTGGAGCCCATTACCAGCGAGGGCCGCAGGGGCAGGGGAGTGTCTGCTTTGAGGAAAGCAGCACAAGAGGAGCTAGGGAAGCAAAGCACCTCTCCTTCCCAAGGACATGGGAACCTTTATTTGCAGAAAGAAAACTCTTGTTCCCAAAGCAGTAAAAAAATGGACATGTGTAGCTGGTAGGGAATTCCTTTATTATTTTTTTACCCCTTCATTTTAATGTCCCAACTTTACTTGGAATCCTCGTATTAAGATGAAGAATTTATCACAATGATCTGATTTTCTGCACTTCACACGAAGCCAGTAGCCACGTTGAGAGCTTTATGTGGGTGTACAAGCAGTATGTTTGTGTATAAAACTGTCACAGGATATCTGACTTGATTTAGCAGCAGAATCTAATCATAGATTTTGGCTAAGCTACCTCTCTAGAAACCTTTCATTTACTGAGCTACATAAATACACGGCACTTGGGGGATTACAAGAGGAGACCTTATGCTTTACAAGGGTTGCAATGGGTTGTGAAACCCTTTCAGTACCAGAGAGACACTCAAGTGCCCTTTGCCCTTCTTGGGACAGCCAAAACCAAGCTACATTTCCCAAAACCTTGGGGAAAAAATACTGTCTTCATCTAAAAGTTTCCAAATGCACCTACCCAACTACTCCTTTGCATTTCAAACAAGTTGAAGAGCACTGGTATCCAGAAGCAGTAGCAGCAGCTAACATTATATATGTATTTTTTTTCCATCTAGAAAGTCATCTCCTTGTTAAGAGCAAATTAATTTTCTATATGAAATTCAGTTTAAGCAAATTAATAAGCATAAAGCAGTCCTTCTTCTTTGCTTTTCAAGGCATGCATTAACTTCTATTCTGAATTAAACATCAATAAAAAGGCATGTCATTAGTGTTTATTCTGAATGGTATTTTTTAATATAATTTTGGTGACTTTCAAGTAAGGCCAACTTCTAATATGATTTCCATCCCTCTGTCATGTTAATTGCTCCAGCGCAGTCCATCTGAGCCATTATATAACAGTATTATAAATAATCTGCTAATATCCACTTCACAACTCTTTAATTGATAGCACTCACCAGAGCACATTATGCAGGTGCTCACTTTTTTTTTTCCTTTTTCTTTTTGGAAGAATAAAATGAAACATTTTAAAACGAATTTCATCATTTCTTTATCAGGCAGTTCGTGCTCCAGCGTAACTGACGTGTCCACATTGCTCCTACCTTTCCTGCATAATGTCCCAAAGCTGGAGTATCCCACTTTTGCAGGTGGTCACAAGCAACGTACCGCATGGCAGGGAAACAGCAGCAATATATCCCCTATACTTAGAGACATATGTATAGGAAAGATACCTGATGCTGTAACTAAAGCCTTTATACTTTAGTATAAAATATTTTGGTTGAGTTCTTTCTGGTTACTTTTCACAAAAGCAACAGTGAAAATATATTTTCTGCTGCCTAAACGTACATACAGTACATATCACATATATATATAGTGTGTATATATATAAAAAGGCCACATGCAGTATATATTGTAGAATATAACCTAGAAGGCGTTATTTTACCTTGCTTTAATAATCAATACCTATCAACGCCATAGGTATTGATTGAAGTCTAATGCCCAAATTAGACTTCTGTGTCATTTGCGCCAGTCCGTCCTCCCCATCAGAGCACTGGCACATCTGGCCAGAAGGCTCTGCTATGGACAGCTTTTTCCCTGGGTTTTGCAGAGGCAAAGGCATGCCCCTAGCTCTCGTGAAGGAAAAATGGTTTGGATGCCAACATCAACATAAATATTTCCAGCCTGGGTTCGGATTTGTTGGCAAACCTCATTAAGTCATGTAAAGCAAGGTCAAAGCTTCATGCTGCCACGGAAGGTCTTGAATAAGGGGCTGCTGAGGACAGTTGTCTAGCCCTGTGCTGCCTCCCGTACCAAAACTGAACCCGCTTTAGTCGCTAACGATGCTCTCCACTTGAAAAGCAAATGATTTATAGGATATCAAGGCACGATATTCTCTGGTTAATCACATGCTTTCCTTAAACATCTGTTCTTTTTGGAATCTACAGCTCACTCATAAGAACTGAAGTTTTAATAAAACACTTCAACTACAACGTCATTTCCAGGACGCGGACCCTGGAAGCACGAGCAGCCTAACGAAGCTGCAACGTGATGCCCAACTTCCCGACGGCTGCAGAGCGCACACGCTTCACGCCGGCGTTCCATGGAGAAGGAATTTTCTCCTGCCACAAGGATGCACCTTCACTTGCATATGCCACGTCTCACACTGTTCAAATACCTGAGAGGTTGCTGTAGCTACTGCTACTTCAGGCCTTCCTTCATCTCAGCTGCTACAGCTTTCTCATTTCAGCTCACCTCTCCTGCAGGCTATACAGAGCACGGATTTACAGGCTTTTCTCAGCTGGCTACACTATTTATCTTTTAGAAGGGTTTTATTCCTTTTTATTATTAATTTATTTTTTAATCTAGTTGAAGCATCTTATCTGCATCTTTAAACCTCCACCGCGTTTCACTTTTCTCCCTATATTATTGCCAGCCGCACGTCTATGGGCACTTCCCAGGCACAGAGGTGGGAAGAGCTGATGCAGGCCCATCCTGCAGGATGCTCCCGTGTGGGATCCAGTCTGTTGGGGTGTTCATACAGGTGCCTTCGGCAGGACTGGTTACACCTTGCCTCGAGTTCGAGCCTTCTCCCTCTCTCCATCCCGCTCCATTGCCTCCAAACCAAAGCCCTGCGTAATAACAGACCGAGGAAAACGCAAACGCTGGCCCAAACAGCTGAAGGATGAGGGACCCCAACTGTGCCACCACTGACCTGCCCCTAAAGACAGCAGCACCCTCGAATCCTTCCAAAACCAGACCCGTCCTCACCAAGAGGGTAGCGCTACTCAACGCGTATAAAGATGGTCTCCTAAACACAGATCTTGACTTAAACAGTGATGATTTGATGGGAAAAAAGCCCTTTTTTGATCCATTTCCTGCTCTACGAGAGCAGAATGGCCACAGTGGTGACAGCAGGATCTGGTCATACATATTTTCTCCTGCTGTATCTGGGCATCAGTGTAACAAGTCTGAAAGTCTGCTAGAGAGGGGAAAAAAAGAAAAAAAACTTCAAAGGAATATGAGTGTTTTGATTGATTTTGTTTCCTCTGTTAGTCATAGACATTAGCTATGTTCAAATAACCTAAATGTTATAAACCAGTAATAAAAAACCCACAGTCCAGAATGGAGAACTCTGCTTTTCTGTCTTGTCTTTACATTGAAGAACAGCTTTAACTCTTCTCCCCTCATTTCAGATATGCCAGATGCTTAAAATTATCAAAACGTAAGTTTCCCACTGCTTCCACAAGCAGATTTTCAGTTGGCTTTTCTGATTAAAATTAGCTAAAGTTTTAATTCACCAAATTGAAAATAAATACTTGAGATCTTGACACTTCTCAGACAATTACTGTCTGAGATCCATTTTTTTCCCCTTAATTGCTAACATACTAATATTCCAAAATGTTATTTCATAAGCACATTACTTCTGAAGTTACTTATTAATGCCAGGATTTTCCCACAGCACTAAACCCAGGTTGCAGTTGTCTCCTTCTTCTTAGTTCTGGCATGACTTTGACCGGTTGAATCCCCAAATATGTATCAGTAATCAAAAGGTATATTTCAGTACAGGAGAACCTGTTTGGAAGAATTCTTCTCATTTCTTCTCTGCTTGTTTTATCTTTGCTTGAGATGTGAATAATTCATAGGCCTCTGTCTGCTTTACAGTCAAACGCATTCTGTCCACCCAAGACTGTTCGACTTTGTGATTTATTATTTAATAATTTGCAGGGCTGCGCTGTTGTAAGGTGAGCATTGTGACTGCTTGCAGAACTGTTACAATCTGGTCTAGTTAGCTGTCCTTTCTTTCCCTCTCTCCAAACAGCAGCAGTTATTGATTTTTTTTTACAAACCTCTGCCATGTAATCCCACAGCTGCTGATCTCAAAGCTGTTACTATAAAGTAAAAGTTGGCCCTTCTTCTTGAAAACAAGAAGTCATGTTTTGATTCACTTTTTCTTCTTCTTCTCTCTCTCTCTCTTTTTTTTTTTTTTTATCAATTGTTTCTTTTTTCTTCTTCTTTTGTGCCTTAGTCTATGACAATATCTAGGAAGTGCCACTGGCTTCTCTTAAGGATAAAAATGAAAAATGAAAGCCTTTGGGGGAAATACATGCTGATCCTTTCATTACACCTGCAAAAAATGCCTGTCTGAAACTTTCCAACCTTTGGAACTTTTCCAGTGGAAGTTGAGCTATTTCATCTATTATCTCGCCAACATTTACACACAATGTTGTCTCTCAATAATGATATTTGTGTTTAAATCCCACTGCAAGTTATCAGTCGCACAAAAGAGTGAAAAGAACTACTCCCTGAATCCAGAGACTCCTAGTTTTAGGAGATTTACTATGCCGCTGAGCGCAGTGATACTAATCAGTGTGTAATTAGGGCCTGACCGATTGGTTTCAACTGCCTTTGGATCAGGACTGGAACAGTCACCGAGGACACGGGCACAGCAATTGTAGCCCCCGGTGAATTAACTTCTGCACTGCCTATTTTCTACCTGTCAATTAATTACAGGACGTGTAGCCTTGGACGGCTATGGATTTTGCAGGACAAGCTGCCAATTACTGCTCTTTCCCTACTAGGAACCTTCAGAACATCATCTGTGGAAATATTTGCGTGTTGTTCTCCTCTTCCTCTTCCTCTCCCCAAGTCTGCGCATTAATCACACAGGTGCATTAAAGCATCATGGCAAAACCAGGAGACAAACCGTGCTGGGCCGGCGTGTGCACTGCAGTGACATCCTGCTCTCACTGTGCCGTAGAACCCAGTGTAACCAAGACCCTGGCCCACTTCGCACTGCAGGGAAACCCAGTCCCAGCGGGACAGACAACCTGGGAAACACATTGCAGGCCATTTGTGCCATGCGCTTGCACATTTAGCCATAACCCGAGAGTCATACACAATTACCCAAAACGGAGACTCTCACCCTAAATACAGTTCTCTGTGTTACTGCTCTACTCTTTCAGTCTTTGGTTTTGTTCCAGTTCTGTCCTCCAAAATGACTTATCTTCTTCTACCAGGAAGACCTCTGTTCAAACACCAGTGCTGCAAAGCTTCCTGCAGATCATCCGACCCAGCCAGATGTCTCATCAGTACAAAACACCTTATTCGTGGTTTACTCCAGTATGATTAGATATTGCAGGATAATTCACTCAAACTACATGCACGCCACAGTTGGCCATGAATGGAAAGGTCTGAAAATAAACTTTAGCCCACAGAAAGCTGTTGTAAAAAATAGGGAGCATTGCACTACCACAGGGTAAGGTGGGTGCTGCTGGCAGGAGAGTTGGAAGGCTGGCTGTGTGCAAGCTGCTGTTGCTAAACTACTTTTGCCATCAGCTCCAGAAGCATCCTGGAGGAGGCAAATGCAAAGACATCCTCAGCTGAGAGGAAGAATTTATTCCACTCCTCTGTTTAATCTCCCCAGTAGGACTTTGGCAATGCCTAATGCTTTGCACCAATAGTGTGGGAAAAATCTTTATGATGGCAGATGCTCACATACTTGCTAGGGTATTCGCCCATTACTGCCCTGCTAGATGTTTTTCTTAAAAGACAATGACAAAAAAATATTACATTTAACCTTTCAGTGCTGGATGAGATGGGTAATTTGACTGTATTCCCAAGTAAAGCCCTAAAAGATGCATCATCTTCCCTTGCACACAAAAACCATACAGGGTTAAGTGTTTCCTCCAGCATTTAGGCAATTCAGAGAGCTTCACCTCCTTAGAGCTACACACTGACTTCCCCTCTCACCCACCACTCCCCATTGCCTGCCCACAGGCTGGATTTTACACCTGGGAAAACCTCTGCTCAGAGGCTCTTCCTGAGACCCTCTAGTTTGAAAGGTCTAATAGCCCTGATAAAGAGGAGTGCTTAAACTTGCATAATACCTTTAATGACTCCCTGGGGGAAGCTGCTGCACAATTTATTTAACTCTTTGTACATGGACTTTCATCCTGGGTGCTTATATGTTAATGACCTCTAATGTGCAAGCCATTAGCACCTTTCACCATAATCTCCTCCCAATGTCCATTTAGATTACAGTAATGGCCACGAGTAATGCAAAGTTAACGGCTCCCAGCAATGATATCATCTTAATGCCTTCACCAAGCCGGCTCCACAGCACCCCCGAGCACCCACCTCGCCGTCCTACCTGCCAACTCCTGCAACACACACAGCTTGGCCGGACACTGCGGTTCCCATCTTTGATAGCTATGGACTTCCTCCTCCACAGGCATACACTGGTAGCCAACACATGAAGTATTTTTGTTTCCAGGCCTAAAGCAAAAGCAAGTAAATCATGTTAAGTACTTTTTTTCCCCCAGATAGGAAAGACAGGACTATGAAGGTCAAAGACAGTCTTGAATGTAAAATAGCTCCACTGAAAAAGAGGAATTTCTGGAGAAGAATCGGAGCCATAGGCTTGAGTAGTATGTTAACGACATTAATGTAATGTATGGCTAATCCTAACAACTCCACTGCCATCATCATTTCATTTTATCACACGAGAAAAACACATAGATTGCTGAGGGAATTCCTATAAAAGTTATGCACAGAAAGGAGATATCTTGAGGTTACTAGACAACCACAGACATTTGATCAATCTACACAGAAACAAATAGCTTAAAACTAACTGAGCTACTGCAGTGGTGTTTGTGCTCCTTTTATTCTACCGCCTCCTTTATATGCTCTAAATATGCTCATATATCAGAAATTTCTTTTCACTGTTAGGGCTGGCAGGTAAACTCCAAGCCCTTGGTACAGTAGCAGCTAGTATGCTAGTAATCTCTAAGAGATGGATGAATAATTAATAATAAAAATAAATAGCTGGTTATTAAACAAGTAAATGTTTTCTTCTGTAAATGGCAATGCAAACAGTTTCTAGGTTATATTCTGCTTTCCAGCGAATGCTTCCAAACATTATCTTCAATGCAGGCAAAAACACCTCAGATATTTCTTTCATACAGAATGGTAAATTATGTTATTGCCTTTGTACACTATTCCCAATGCTTATTGCATATTCACTTGTATACATCTAGCACAACATTATTATCTTGTTCTGATTTTCTTCCTTTCTCCACCCATACCCCCCTAACCTCCTGTCAACAGTTGGGGAAGCTTCTAATGCTGCATTGTATATTCATTATCCTAGCCTTTTCTTTACAAATATCATTATAACATCCTGCATTTGTAGAGTAAATAATTAAACATTCCAGAAAGTCTTATAGGACATCGTAATCTAACAGATGAAAGACATCAGAAATGTGAAAAATCAAATGGAAGCACATGTAATATGTATCTTTTAAAAGAGTTTTCATAAAATAGGGTTAATGTGTTAATCAACCATATTTAAAATGCTAATTAATCACTGACTTAGAGCCTATTCATAAATAATTGAATGTCCTATTTATGCTGAATTTCTCATACTTGGAAATGTGTGGCATTCTTCCTGGGCTTGCAGGATGCAGCATAGCATTAAGATTCACTGAACCCTTTTTGCTCTGCCTCTGAACAGGCGCAATCGCGACTGCCTCCTATTCACTCCCATTTGCCAATCAAACCCTTGCAATTAACCCGGCCTGTCCCATCATTGCATATATCATCATAACGGCCAAAAGCAAAGAGCAGCGTTAACGTGTCCGTTGTGCCCGCCCTCCAAACACCAGAGGAGGATGCTCAAGGGGAATTTTTGGTGCAAACCATGCCAGTTGTGGAGGGTCCTTTTTTTCTTTTCTCTCCCTCTTTCCTCCTTCCCCATTTGAAGTCCAGTTTCTCCACTCCCTGTGGGGAAGCTGTCCTTACTCAAATAGCACCAGTTCTAGAAGCAGGTTTCTGATGTTGCAGTGCACGTTTTCCTCTTCAAGACCCCCATCTAGGTAATGAATAAGCCACTCTTAATAACCGCTTCCACGAGGAGTGACACTGGCTTCAGCAACGATAAAAACAGTACTGGGAAATGCAGCATTTTTACTTCCAGCTGTTCATGATTTCCCCAATGAGGATTATTTTTTAGGCTTTTCAATTACTGAAATAGGGTGCATTTATACTTCCAAGACAAAACAAAACAAAAAAGCAGATTTAGGGGTGAATTTAAATTTTCACGCTAATAGAATGCTAACTCTCTTTGAAAATAAAATTAGAGTATCACAGGAATTCTCTGAATTCTCAAAGCATGTCCTAAGTAGGAACATTTTTTTCTGTCTTCTCTCTACCTTGGTATGAAGAGGTAAATTAGTCCTTGCCTAATGTGATTTAGTGGACAGGCTGGCAATGTAGCTTGTCATTAAAGAATGAGAATAAGAAGAAGAATAGATCCCTCCTTCTAATCCTTTTTGACAGCCTAACAGAATACCAATTTACCATTTGATGAAGGCTTCGGGATGTTATGAAACCTCTGCAGGGACTTCAGAGTTCTGCACAGAAAAGCATGAAGATGAGGAACAGCCAAAGTTGGCGAAAAAAATGTCTCTGGAATGGGAACTGCTCTATAAACAGCTGGTTGCAAGCCAGTTGGCCTGCTTTAAAATTTGGACACTTCCACTAAGCTGATGGAGAGGAAGAAACTGGAGGACCTGGTGGAGAAACACTCGGCAAGGGGAAGAGAACTGCTTCGAGGGACAGAGAAACCTTCCAAAGAAGGCTGGGTGATGACTGCCTGCCAGCTGCTTGCAAACCCTGGATATGGCTGGTCGTGCTTCCACGGCACAGCCTGCACCACCACTGCTGTTGAGGGAGGCCTTTGCCTTAAAGGCCCGCTGCAAACAGGATTCATGAGGCAAACGTGTGACCCAAAGCAGACGCTGCCCACTTCTTCCCCAACGCCAAGGTCGTTCCTACACTGCTGGTGCTGGTGGGAGGCCATTCTAAGGTCTGGCTTCCCAGGGGTAGGCCTAGACTAGCGCAAAGGAGTAAACGGTGGTCTAAAAAGGCTCCTTCTGGAGCGTCTTGATTTTACTATTTGTTACTCCAGAAGTAGCAATCAATAGAAAACTGTTCAGGAAGCTCCCAAATGCTTTCTAGAGCTTTCACCTTGGAGGAGATCTGTACCAGTATACAATTTCAGATCTTTTTCCTATTTTGATGGAAAAAGGACCTATTTCTGAAAAGCAACTCATTGCCAGCTTTCATTAAAGGTATTTTTCAACAGCCCTTTTGTCCCAAGAGCCTTCTTTTAAAAACTGAAGTTAGTGAGGGCTGCTGAAAGCAACGTGCTATTTTCAGTGGCCAGGTAGATTGGCCTATGATCCAGATGATTATTTTCTGGCAGCTCTGTAATTTAAAGAAGTGACAGTGCAAGAAAAAGCAATTCTAGTGGAAATGATCCTCAGTCAATACCGAGTTTTTTGGCAGCGGTGAGAAATGCAAGTTTCTCCTGCAGTTGTTACATCTCTTACCAATCACGCATGATGTGGTTAAGATGTTGATGATATCTCTTCTTAATATATTGAGCCAGTGTTTGTGTCTATGCACTTCCCTCTACTGGACAAAATCAGAGGTGTTCAACTGTTGGTGATAGCTTGTCACTAAGTGGCTGGCCCAAGAGAGGGATACGTGCCCTGTGACAACGAGCTCCTACTAATGGAGATCCTCCTCGAGCTCGAGTGCTGGAAGCTTGTGCTATCGCAGCACAAGGTCACGAGAGTAATTCTTCCCGTTAAGTTATGCTATTAAGCTGATAACCGGGATGGCTGCATGCCAGCAATGAGCAGCTACACCTCCACCCCTTGCCTTCTGGGTTCAGGCTGCTCGGCCTCCTCCTGTTGCTTCCAAGCTCATTTTCCAACCACAGGCAAAGGGAAAAGAAAGCAAAACAGGCTGTGAGATGTTCCCCCAAAAGCAGAAGCATCCCTCCTGTGTTGGGAGGCCAACATGCTTCCTCCACTACACAAAGTGGCCTGCACCGATGCCAATATTTCTGGATGTCATTGAGGACCTTCTATTAACATCCCATAAAAAAGACAGAACCTGCTCAACATTGGTGCAGAGCTCCAAGGGGTTTCCAACAGCGCTAGGCACAGCTTGAGGAGCTTCCCATCCTTCTCCCCCAAGCAGGCCTTGGGTGGCAGCTCTCCACTCAGCGCTCATCACCATCACATGCTCCTGCCCTTTCTCTGGAGTCTCTCAAGCTCATTTCTTTCTCCATTCCCCCCAGCACTTAACGAGCTGGGAGCGAGAATTGACCTCCTTTGTGAGCGCAGGTACGGAGAACCTAACACGTTGCTTGCCAAGTACTAGAGTGGTCGTACAGGGTATTTCAGTCCCTACCCATCTCTATTTCAAAGTCATACTTTAATCTGGAATGTCAGGTAGAACATGAAACAATATTAATCTATGCTACATAAATAATTTCCTTCAATTATCAGGAAAGAGCAGCAAGACATGAATTTTCAGGTTGATTGAGTTTTAATCTCCTAAGTTCAAAAATTAATAATTTAGGCAGGTGAGTTGCTTTTTTAAACATAGAATATTAAGGGTTTGATATTTCCCTTCTGAGAAAAAGAAAAAAAAAGAGATAATTTGGATCCAAAGGTCAGGGAACACTCATCGGTTGGAAATGTGACGATTATGAAATTATTCACTGAAGGAAATACTTAGAATTCAATGCAAGATGCCCGGCTTCATCACAAGACACCAGAGATTGACAATCTATTATGAATGCCTCACATCCCAGATAAATATTTCAATGCAAATAAATAAAGGATGCTGAGTGTTTCTCATCTGAACGGCTTCTCACAGCTCACCGCACACAATAGTTTTGGGACTCCGCGGCGCCCCCGATCCTGTCCAAACCTTGGCATCCCCAAAGGCTTCCTGTGCTGAAAGCAACCAGGTTACACAGCGATTTCAATTTGGAGGTACAAAGAACCAATTAATCAGCTTCCTTTGAGCAGAATGTAAAAACAGTCTTCAGTGCATTAGGACATTCATGGACGTTGTGAAACTGGCCTGGTTTTGTTTTGTGTTCCCTAGTAATTACTACAAAATGTACCATTCTTGTCAAACCTAATGACTTTTTTTTTTTTGATACTAGGGGAAAAATAATAAAAAGGAGAGACAAAGATGTCTCTAAGCATATGGCTGCTTTATTGTGCAGATGGATACAATGATGAACTCAGATGTACGTTTGCTGAATTGTACTCAAATAGAGCTTTCCTGTTGCCTTTTTCTTACCTGCCAATGTGATTATTCTTCCTGATCTCTGTTGTATGTCAAAATGTCAAAGGAATAAAAATACTCTAAGACAGGTTTGTTTTTCCCTTGTTTTCAAGCAAATGTTTTTTAAAGGACACTTTCAGAAGATTTTTTTTTTTTTTTAAATAGAGTCACGCTTTGGACGCTTAACTGCTTTCATCCGTTAAAAGTAATTGTATTATTTTAACCACCAGCAGGAAATTCCGCCCTGTGCATTGCTTCAAATGAAGCCATTTGTAACTTTACAGCTTTTTAATTTTGCAACAGCCGCACAGAAAACGAAAATGACAATGTAGAATTACATCACTCATGGCTGCTTCTCCATTAAAACAGTATAACTGGAAAACGGTTGCATGTTCGCAGTAAACGCTGAGGAGTATATTTGACTTAACAAAAGAAACATTTTCAGGGTTTGCAAAGATAAGCAGCTGGCCTCAACAACCTTTCATTAGGACTGCCAAACGGCAGCTCATTTGCTGCTGGTTTGGACTTGAGTGTAACTTGGTGGTTTTGAGAGAGGGGACAGCCAAACTCAGGGAGGTTGGTGGCTCTACAGTTGTGAAGGTACTGAAAAATTATATGGAAAATTCACTTCTTGCTAGGTCCAGCTCCTGCGGTAACAAGAGATCCCTGATGGATGCTGGAAGCGGGTCACGCACCCACCAGCTCTCCCCAGGGAGGGCATTAGTGGAACCCCTGCCCCGTCACCCAGTCACATGAAATTTAATATAGCTCAGAATTTACTTTTTTGCCGAATGTAATGAGTGAAATGATCCAAATTTATCAGAAAACACACAGTCAAAAAAATGCATATGATTTCCTTGGGAAATCAGATTTAAAAGAAAAACGACAAGAACATCTTGCAGTTGCTTTCAGCCTCCATTGTGCAGCAAAACACAACCTTCTAAAAGGGGTTATATTAATATGTGGACATTTGTTTGTCACAGGTACCATCTTGCAAGACTCTGGTCTGATCTACAATGGCCAGCCTCTACCACGAAATATGAGAGTTTGGTTCCCATTTGATCCCTTTGCTTTAATCCAAAAACACATGTTCGAAATCAGTTCTCTCTGCAACTCACAGGAAATTGCATGTATCCTAGGACTGATTCAGGTATCAGCTGACTCAAATTACTTTTCTAATGCACTGAAATACATATTTTGGTAATGACACCAAGGAATAACAGAAAACAAGATGAAAACAAGACTTACACTTATCCCTGGTATGGAAGCAATATGAATTTTTGAATTTACAGAGCAATTTTCTATTGACTTCTGATATGAAAAACCTGACAAGCTATCATTCTGAGATGCTTAACCATGTGCAGTAAACTTCTAACATGTAAAAAAATGCTCTATATTTTTAATCAGCACCACTACTTTTGTGTCTCCCCCATGTTGAGTAAAAGCATTTATTCCTTTTGCAAGTTTGAACTTCCTTCCACCAACAAAAATGTTCCAACCAGACGTTCTCAGAAAAAAAGCTCTTCAACTCTAATATGGCATAAGAAAAATGAGGGGAATTCTGTGCATGTGCTTTTTGAATCTTTAACAACACCAACTATCACCAGCATTACTTTCTTTTCAATCCCAGTGTTAAGAATATAGATGAGGCATTTTCAGGAAAGCCCTTTCCACCCTCTGCCTGGGTCCGTGGCTGTGCCAAGGGCCTTCTGCGTGTTCCCAGCCCCGCTCACGCGTGGGACGCGCAGCCTCAGCCCCCGGCCTGCATCGCCCCGCGTAGCCCCATATCCCAGTGGTCTCCTAAGCAGGGACAGCTCCTGTCGGGCCTGGCGCAGACGACTGCTGCGCACGTCTGAAAATCCCACCTGACATCCCTAGAGAAGGCCGTTCCCGCCCCGTTTTCCCCCAGCTTGCATTATAGCTTGTAATTTCTCTTGTCTCCTGGGTCAATTCTTTGGGGTCTCTGGGATGTATCATGCATTTAGGCTAATATAATATGAAACCCACCTTCCAAACTACTTTTTGGTAGCTGTTTCCAGCATCCTGTGTCGCATTTTATCCCCAAAGCATTCTCCTTGCTATACCGTTTTAGATAAATGTTATAGTACCTGGTTTTCCTATATCTGCATAAGATTATGGGCTAAGTGCAAAGAAGCAATATTTGATTTTTTTTCTTTTTTTTTTCCCAGCACTAATGACCATTCCTGTTACAAATATTTCCATCCTGCTGTATTTCCAGTCTTTACACACGTTACCACCTTGTTTATTATAATGACAAGAACATGATTGGGTTTAATTATCTGTCTTTTTTTTTTTTTTTTTTAATAATTGTTTTGTCCAAAATAACCCGTAGTAACAAGCTTTTTTTCTGGAATGGTGCCTACGTGGCATCATTCTTCACTTAGTCATGGTCATTTCCCTCCTCAGCATTCACCGTCAAAGACTCCACAAGACCCTAAGGTACACGCTGACCTTGTTGAATCCTTTAAAGTTATTTCGAAAGGAGACTTAAAAGTTGGTCCAAAATCAGTTTGCACCGGTCCTCTCTCTACACGAGCATTTTCAGCTAATCGCTATTAGGATGTGAATCATAAAAACCTCAGCGGTTTGGTTCTGCAGACAAGTCAGGGCGGATCCGCGTTATTACCGTGCAGCCCCTTCCCGGCACGTGTCCCTGTCCCGCAGCAGAGCCCGAGGGGCTCCCCGCGGGAAGGAGGGCCCCGCTGCAGGCACTTGTCACAGCGCTAAACCCCCCAGCTTGCCCGAGGACAACTCCCCCTCGCAGCCTCTCCAACACCAACCCCTCGCCCTTATCAGCTCCAGGGTGCAAGGATATTTGCAGGCAAACACGCGAAGAGGACACACGTGGCCCGAAAAGCTCCCAAGCGGGTGGCTCTTCGCTTGGAGTTACTCCCAGCGTTTCCAAACACGTGCACATACGCCACAATTGTGCATAATGATTTTTTTTTTTTTTTTTTAAGAGGGCATATATATGTTTGTATTGCTAGGTGCCATCACTGGAGACGGGATGTGATTTTGCAGTTAGCAGCTCGGCGGACGAGCTGTCCGTGCAGTGCCCATGTTGGCTAACGAGGCGCTCCAAGACACGGGCGGTTCCTCGCGCTCCCAACGCGTACCTGCGCCCCAGCCTTCCCAGGGACTCGGGCAGCGCCTGGAGATCAGTGTCGGCTCCTTGTTTACGCCATGGCACTATGGGCATCAGCGCTGGCTGTACTTAATAATCCCTGCAGTTAGCGCGCCAACGTATAAAACACCAAAGAATAAATAGCTGCGCTCCCAGAAGCTCACAAGCTAGACGCAACGTTAAACAAGGAATTACCACCAGGCCACGCTGGAGATTTCCCAGTTCCCGCTCTTCAGGCTCCGAGCGCGCTCCCCGATCCCCCGACGTTTCCTGCTCCCTAACAGGGCTCGCGCGACGCCCGAATCGGCCCGCACGGCCATCGGGGCTCCCCGCCGCGCCGGCACCGGCCTCCAAAAACAGAGCGCGTTTGGCGAGGCCGTTATTAGCCACCGCGGCGGGTCTGGCTGTGCAGACTACTGTACCCTACGTGCGGGGAAACGACGGCAGCGAATAGATGTAATTATGTGTAGAACCAGTGACATGCCACACACCACTCGGAAAGTACAACACAATCAGAGTGTCAATTATTTAAACCATAATTAACATAGCTCTGCATGTCTTTCCAGGGCTCTCTCAGAACATAGAGCATTGTTATAGTGGAAGAAAAGAGAAAATAAAATATTAATGGAGGACTGCTTTGTTCTCAGCACAGTGAGATAGAGGTGGTTGTAAAAACTGGATTCCTGCAGTTGCTACCGCTTTAATTAGGAAGGTCGCTATCTTCCTCGACTTCCTTGGATTCCTTTAATTTCCACAGAGGAAAACGGCTTCTGAATTTTATTGAACACAGTTGAATTTTTATTTTCAAAAATCAAAACAGAAACATTTCTTGGCATCTGTTATGAGCACTGGGTGTTATTTGCTCTTTAGAGATAAAGCTGTTTTTATACAGGGATATAGCTTGTGGGGGAAAAAAAGAAGGGCCAAATATATTCGTACTGGGAAAGCTGCTCAACAGGGATATCACAGTCAGCAGAAAATATCTAGCCAACCTAATTCATCCCATGCTAGAATCCACTTAAGGCCAAGGAAATACAATACAATAGATAATATATAGTTTCTCAACACCGATCCAAAAACTGCCTTTAACTCATTCCTTCCTGGAACACAACTACTCGTTTTCGAGAAAAACAGCACAACTCTTGGACTCTGGAGCTCCTGTGTCTCCTCACTGGAGGGCAGAGGGCCACGGCAGGAAATTACCTGTGCTTTGCAACAAAAGCAAGCCTGGCTACTACCTGAAATAAAATCCGGATGAAATCACTGAGAAACCACACCAAATTAGCACTGACCAGCGGCAGAAAAAAAAAAAAAAAAAAAACCTAAATGCACCAGAACTTCTTAGCAATGTTACAGCAAAGATATTCAGGACTCCATATATATGTGCAGTATTTATGAGAGATTTGGAAAAATGCTATCTAAGCATTAATAGGTACACAGATACATTTTGTTTGCTTCGGATTTATATTTCTGTATAAGCCTCTGCTGCATTCATAACTGCTGCTGAAGTTAATCAGGCAAACAAAATGTAAACTGCGAGAATGAGATATATCCTGCTTCCGAGTGCCTATGGATTTATTTCCTTTCAACTAAATGTGGCATATATTCGCAGGCAGTAATACTGACTCTGTCGGACAACAAATTCACATGTCGCATACGCTTGGAAACAAGGAGCTATTTACCCAGCACATGAGCTCACTGAGACCTTCCAAATGGAGAGAGGTACAGATGGGATTCAGAGCTGCACCCAAAGCCAACCTCTACCACGGAGCAAGAAGATGCACGTTAAAACTTGTGGAGTTTCCACTACAGGGGTGGGGGAAAGGCCTACCTAGGTTCTGCGTTCCAGTCTCAGTCCTATCACTCAGTGGTTCATTCTTGGATATCATTCCAGGGAAAGTTGTTACGAGTGTGAAGAACAAGATGAGAAACATGAGGAGAGACTATGAGCAATTCTTGCTTCAGGGGAGTTCTAACTACTGCCTCTACCTTTGATTTAAGAACGAGTTTCCTACCTCTTGGCCTGTAATTAGTCACCACCGCTTTTCTTTTGAGGTGCAAAGACTGTTGGATGCTTGCGGGAAGCCAAGCCAAGCAAGATTAAGTTGCATTTACTCATATAACTGACTATGAACTTATCTGTTGTGAATCCAAGATGCCTGACCTGGTTTAACGCTGCAGACACTTTGACAGATGGCAACTACTGCTATTTCTTGTTTATCATTTATTTGGGTTAAGATTCCCCAATGGAGTAACAGTCAGTGGGAGCAGCCTCTCTTACATGGAACTTTATATTTGCTATAGAGAGCTACACGAATTGTGCTTAAGGCCTATTTTGAAGACTTCAAAGACTCATTAGTCTTGTGATGGTTTTGCACGGGAGTGGATTTCATTCCAGGATCGATGACCTTATTGATACACCCAATCCCATGTTACCATTCTCACTACAGGTCCTGTACACCT
This sequence comes from Tinamus guttatus, assembly GCF_059628265.1. Classification (NCBI taxonomy): domain Eukaryota; kingdom Metazoa; phylum Chordata; class Aves; order Tinamiformes; family Tinamidae; genus Tinamus; species Tinamus guttatus. The sequence continues at coordinate 7,548,133 of NW_028288923.1, forward strand.
GTACAGATATATTTTAAACGTAAATCATCAGAGAGCTCATCCTTGGAGCTGTCACCACGAAGCGACTTCCCCGACAAGGAGCGGCAATCACGAGCACACGCGCAAATCCCAGAGCAACCACATGCACCCGGGCATCCTGCCGTGCAGACACGTGAGACAGGAGGCAGCACGGAACCACCACGACGCTTGAGCCACTGCCTCAGCCCAGAGCCTCCAGAAGCTCCAAGCATCCTCCAGAACTCGGGTCTCACAGAAAGGCAGGTGCTACTCCCGGCACTGCTGCCTCCCCACGGGGCTTTCCCCACACCTCCTCCCACGCGGCCACCTCGCTCCCGGTTACTCTCCTTTCAGGAGGGGAACATGCCGAGTCCCTGATGCTGAAACTTAATTTCCAGGTGCTTTTCCTGATTCCCACCAGGCATGTGTTTACAATAGCAAAACTGCTCAGCGAGGCTACAGAGGAGAGCGGAGGGGTGGGACGGACGGACGGGCCCCGGTGGGAGCCATCTGCACAAGCACAGGTCTGCAGCAGGAAGGGCACCGGACGAGTCACGGATCTCGACACCGTGATTCATTGTGGATTTCGCAGGTAAGAGCAATGATCTCATTTTACCGTCTTCAGGCCCAATCCTGTCCCCACTATAATTAGAAAATAAACTTCAACTGATTCCAGAGGAAGCACAAATACCTCCCTCCTCCTCTCAGAATAACTGACATTATTCTTTGTATTTATTTTTGACAGCTATTTTATAAATTCTCTGTGTAGCTCTGCTTGACAAGACTTTTACCACCGACTAGGAAACTAGGCACTATTTGTACATGCCTTCAGTAAATACAAAACAAGGAGCTTTTTAATTAGAAAACTCAGATAATTTCCATATCTTTTAGAGCAAAATGCTAAAAAGAAAAAACACCCAACATAAGGAAATGGGTGATTTATTAAGGAGACTGACAGAATAAAAAGGAATGCAAGCAGAACAAAATGAGACAGCTGAAAAGAATTTTCATAAATTAATGTTCAATTTTTAAAAGTAAATCCTGTATGATGTAAAAAACAAGAACAAAGCGTTTCCAACGAGACAACTCCCTGGCCTACGTGGACACACAGCAGAGGATGACAGTGAAGTCTGACACCAGGAAGAGAAGTTGCTTAGCAGTGAAAATAGGATAAATGATTTAGCCAAAATACTATTTACCACATTTTGTTTCACAAAATATTTATGAAACTCTATAAAATATTTCTTTGATTTTGTTTCTTTCTTCCTTTATATATTTTAAAAAGAGAAAAAAATTTTTTTTCCTTTTTGCTTACTAAGAACCCAAGTGGCAGAAGACCTGGCATCTCTTCCCAGCTGCTGCACGAGGAAGTGCCTTGCCGTATGTTCCACACTTGGAGGGCAAAGTGAGGCAATATGTAAAGAAAGACAGGCCAATAAAAATCATTACCACGTGGATGCAGAACAAGTTCACCATGACCTAGTCAAGCAGGCTTAGGTAGAACGACTATAAAATTAGGCAGTTCTTCCCAAACTCATAAAACTCTAGAGCTGGGTCACGTTCTGGGGAACTGGCAGCGAGACAGGACGCGAGACCCTGCGGGGACAGGGAGCTGCTCTGCCCATGGCCAAAACCAACCCGCACTCGCACACGCGACACGGGAACCGCATGGAGCCAACCGGCCAAACCGTGTAAGCCGTTCTGGGCAGCTTAGGAACGGATCTGCAGAGAAGAGCGGGTGATAAGAAGGGTTAATTTCCGTAGACCATGGGGATTTCACATGTAACACACACGGATGGAAGGAACTGAGCGCTTTGGCCTGCAGAATGTGCAAGAAAACTTTTTTTTTCTCTCTTTTTTTTTTTTAATCCTGCAAGCCTGGAGAGCACCTCATTGCAATCAACAGTGAATTTCAAATGTGGAAAAAATCATAAAAATCTGCATATTTCTTCATGTTAAAAAGGTGAAACTCTCAAAATCTTTTTATAAAAGTTTTTTTAGAAAAAAATTTAGGATCTATGAAACAAGTTTGGGAGAAACAATAGGAAGTCTTGTGCTGCTGTAATTCATAGGGATTTGATTAAGGAACACCCACGGAAACGTCAGCAGGATAACATACAGGGAGCAGAGTGCAGTTCTCCCATTCTCATGCCACGAGACAAGAAAATATTGGTTATTAAATGCAGTAGTCATGGGCTAATAAAAAGCTAAAGAAAGACGGGAATAAAATCTCCTCAGAAACATTAACTCAGCCACGTCATTCTGTAGACATACGGTCCATATTAATAACAAGGAACAAGACAGTAATGCCTACACCTAACCAGAGATGTGCTAGGAATACTACGCTGAGAAACGAACCAAGATATCTTTATTGGAAACATCCGTATATGTCAATTTGCAAATTTTCAAACTGCAAACTTCACAGTTTAGATATTGTATCAGTATTCAATTATTTGTTATCCTAAGAAATAACAGGAAATGATGAACCGGGAAGAGAAGGAGGGTCTCATTCTGTACAATCAGTATCGAGGCTGGCCTAAGCGGTCCTGTGGGGACTTGTTTGGCGGGGGTTAGTAAAGCAGAGACGCAAACACGAAACCTTCCTTTCCTCCAAGTTGGAACTGGGGAAGTTACATCCTATGGATTTTCCTGACACGTAACGGGAGCATTTTTGCAACCTAACGAGGCAGGGCTCAGAGCACATGAGGAACAACACGGAGTTTCACCTGAATGACATCCAAGGACTGAATTCCCAGAGCAACATTTTCCACTGTACAAACCAAGGCACCGTTAGTCTCGCTTAGGCTTCAAAAACAGGGCTTGAAACTGATAAACCAACCATGGGCTCGGTCTCAACACAGAAAAAAGCACTTTTAGTTTTGTCACCAGTGACAAAGACACTGCTCGTGATCAGTGCTCGGAGCCAGGAGCAAGCACAGCCTTCCCGCGACCCAGCCAAACGCAGGTGGAAATAAAACACTGCTGTAGGCACTAGGCAGGCGTCCCGAGGTGGAGCGTTCTGCCCTTCCACCGAGGGACTGATGCTGTCCCTTGCAGACTGCTCCGGAGCCGCATGGACCTCAGGTAAGGCTACAGTCCTGCCACCCTGGCTTCCAGGTACTGCGAGGCCTCCTTAAATAATAGAACAGGAATTCCTTCTCTGCAGGAATTTCAGTCCGCAGGGACGTTTTAGTGGTAGTGCAAAGGTAGATGCGAGATGCAGGTGGCAGAGGGCAGCATATGAATCTGCAGGATAGAGAGGGTTATCCTGTGAGAACCTGCGAGGGGCCGAGAGGGGGATGCATTTACAAGTGCTTGTACAGTTTCAAAAACTGCAAGTGTGGCACAGAAATCCCCCAGGATCTGCGCCCCAAAGAGCTCTCAACGCGAACGCGTTGCTACAGCTCTACCGGAACATGGGATATGCTGCAGGTGTGTCTAAAGAAACAGCACACGAGAGGGAGCGTTGGGATGTAGAGTCCTTAACTTCTGTTTCACAGTAATTTCCTATTTAGAAGAAAGGCTGCTATCAAGTAAGCCTAGTGCTTCTCATCAAAGTTATTTAATCTCAATTTTACAAGCAGCCTTTCCCCTCCATCTCATTTATATCTTTTCAACAAGGTAGAAATACTCATGTCTATCCCAGGGTATGCAACTACCTAAAGTAAATATGTTAGAACAGCACAGATTAGTTGGATGGATATATATATATATATTTTTTTTTTTTTTTGCTGGTTTTTAAACCTGTGCATTTTCATCTCTTTCTCAACATTAAGAAATCAGAAGCAAAGTGATGGGCTGAATTTCAAAGCTAAATGCTTTTGCAGCAGTTCCCTTGTCCATACTTTGCCTCTTTTACAGCAGAATCTGAATCTATTTGTTATTTCAAGTGTTGGCCTATTTTCAGCAGCGATTACGATGGTACCACAATGTGCGACTTGACATCTCCTCCTCTCCTCTCATTCTGAGTCTCCCAGGGCCCAGTCATTTCACACAGGCTTGCTTTAGGCATTTATTAAATATGCACCTTCCAGTAGGGTTTAAAAACACCAACTAATCTCATCAGAGGCCAGAGACCTCCAGATATGTAAATCTACATCTGTTCCTCTTCAAAGGAAAGATTCTCCTGGATTACTCCAGGAGAAATGCATCCCACCCGGATATAGCCACTGAACCAGAGAAAAAGAACTCCCATGGCAAACGTGCCACCTCAAACTCGCCAAGATCCAACGACAATGAAATTACACTTAATGTAATTCACTGTTAGCTTTAAGAAGCAATTAAGTAAAAGGCAGTACAGCACTTGCCGTAGGCTGTTGGTTCCAACAGGGGCTGCTGGAAAGAGGCATATAATGTGAAAATTGGGAGCGCCAGCATTAACAGAAGGACGAGCTGTAGGTGGCTGCTCAACTACAGGGTTGTAAAATAGCAGAGTCCATTAACAAGCAGCAACTCCCTATTTTTTATTTATTTTTAAGTGCTCTGTATATGTTTGCCACAAAAAGCATAGAGCAATGTAATTAACCACTAGTTCTTTTTTTAAAAACAAACAAATAAACAAAAAACCCGGGATTCCCCCTCTCCCTCCGGAAAGCCCAACCATTTGTTCACCTTCTCGTACTGAGAAGCAAGATCAATTTCATGAAAATTATTTCTAAGCTATTGGGGACACGGCGCATGTCACACCAGTGGCACCCTGGCGCCCGGCACACACGTCCCAGGGAGCAGCGAGGCCTCCCTGGGCGTTTGACTTCTGGGTTAGTGCAGTCCTACCTTATAGGGGAGCACAAAGGATTCTGCTCTCGCCCAAGTCCTGTTCTGCTCAGTGTATGATCCCAGCTTTCTATTACCTCGCATTTCCAAATTTCTGTTTGGAACACCTTGGGGAAACAGCTGGGATTTTGTTTTGGCTGAAATTGTCATATAAATATCAGTCCATTTCCACTGGGGAAAAAGAGATACGAGACGGTGCATGTGAATATTATTTAAAATAATCTTGAAACACGGCAGATGATTTAGTGATTAAAACTCAAGTTTTTAGCTACTTAAAATACATGTGCGCAAATTGCTCAGATTCTGAAAAAGTGCTTGGCGGATGCTACGGTCTGTACCTTACAAATTTCATATAACTAGAAGAAAATGATGCAGTGATATTAAGATGCTTAAGGTTTATAAAAGCGCGACTTTACGGTTAAAAGGTTTGAAATTTTCTACTTTCTTTATTCATTCAAAAGGCAAAATGTACCAACTACAAAGATGCGGAGGAGATATCCCCTGAGAAAGAAAAGAGGTGAGAACTTGTTTTGGAAAGAGTGAAAGACATTAAGGGAGTTAAAATAAAAGTTTGCCTCTAATGAAGCCATCGTGTAAAAAGTGAAACTCATATGCTCAACTAGGGCTTATATTTTTCTCACAGATAAGACCAAAGCAAACTCTTTAAAAGTCAACATTATCCGTCATAACAGCAGTTCTACCTCTCGCATTGCAAACAAACTGCACAAAAAGGAGGGAAAGATGAAACAAGGGATATGGGCAGTGTGAATGCAGCCTAAATCTTTTAATTAACACCCTCTGAAAAGCACACTCTCTCTCCACCAAACTAATAAAAAGTGTGAGTGTGGGGTCTTTGTTGCTGTTCAAACCTTGCCTGTGCTCTAAGGAACTGAGAAAAGACTAATCAGGGTTATTTAAAGCCACTTTCTACTTGCCAGGCCCCAATATCTCATTAATTCACTCTTAGTTGGCATCATTGTTTGATAGTGTTTGAAAATCACCAAAGAAACAAGGATTTCCCCTAATCCCGTCCATCAGAGGTGACTCCCTGGAAGACAATGCCGCGCCACGGCGTGCGGGACGCGGAAAAGGAGGGAAATGCCCCTTTTTCCCTGAAAACTGTGCCCCTCTCTGGGGCTCAGCCTAAACCTGGCTGAGGAGGAACAAGGCCTGCTTAGGCCTGAGGGGTTTTTGGGGGGGAAAAAAGACAAAACACCCATACATTACAACGCTAGTTTAAAGGAATTATTGTAACCAGTCTCTGTTTAAACTTACTGCCCAGCTTTTTTAACCAAACCAGTGACAGCCAGACACAGACAAAATTAATACATATCTGAGTTAAAGAAAGTCAGTTTTGATGGGGGACTTACCAGTTTATCTGCAAATGAGTCACTCCTGATTCACACTTTTATAGGCCAAAGAAACTGCTACTGTAATTACTTTGTTGGCACGAACTACAGATTCAGCTAAAGACGATGAACGTAACTCTGGGCCGTTTTTGCAGAATCGCAGTGGTGAAAAATCTGGATCCTACCAGCACTCCTGTCTTCAGCTCAGCAAAAACCCCATCACATCCAAAGGCAGCTCGGCTGAGACTTACGTTCCTTCCCAAGGAGTTTCTCCCCTGTACAAGCCAGCCTTTATTGACCACCTATATTTTTATTTCTAAAAACTACCTCCAGTTCTTCTTTTCAAGCAACTGTGCATAGCTGAGGGCCGTTTCCCCTTGGGTTTCCATCAGGAGCCTTTGGATGAGCAGATCTAGCCCCTCTCTGCAACGAGCAGGCTGTCAGGAGACCCAACTCTTTATAAAGTAGGCTTTAAGTAGCCCTACTTTCCTTGTATTTCCCACAAAACAAACAAGATTCCTTACATGTGCAGTGCTGCAACATAACTGATGGGAGACACCACTGTCCAGCTTCCAAAACACAGCGTTTTTAGCCAATGCTTTGGTCAGGTGCTATTTTCTCTAGTATGTAATGTAGAGCTTTGTCTTTAAACTTCTCACATTTTAATTAGGTAGAAAATGAAGGAACGTTCCAAAAGATGGTGTAAAACTGCAGCAGCCCCAGCTCACGGGCCGTCCCCACCGCGGGCGCCGAGCGGAACACGAACCGTGAGAGCAGTAACAGGAGTTACCACGATGCTCCCCCGGAACGACCCTGCGGGTGCTCCGAGCACTCGCTGCACTGCTGCCCGTAACGGTACACGTGGGACCACAGCAAACCAGCCGCCAAACGGGCTACGGCCCGATGGCACCGCCGCTTCCCACCTCGGGATAAGAGCGCCGGCCACTGACTTCAACGCTTTAAGACCCTGCTCGGCTACACGTCTTCACTTCCTCCTTTGCTTCTAGTGAAGTTTATTCTGTGCTGCAAGAATTTCACAATTAATGGTGGAAAAAATATGCAATTACTTCAGAAACAATCGATTGCAAACAAGCAGCGCAGCTTAATGCTCTTACCACTGTGCTCTAATACTTCTTGGCAGTCTTTGATACAAGCTTTAAATAACAAACAAGTGTCTCAAAACTCTTCGTTCACTTTCTCATGTTTCTAAGTGCAGTTTGAGTTTAATCCATATCTTTCTTACTTTGTCGCAAACATTTCATATGCCCCTTACTATTATACAGCAAGAAAATATTAGGTATTGATTCTGGACCAGGTAAATTTACTGAATCACAAAGATATATATGAAAAGGGAAGCTTAAAATACATTCTATAAAACAAAGAAAAATAAGCAGAAAATGACCACAGCGCCAATTGTTTATGAATCCCTATAGAACACAAGTGTTGTATAAGACACACAGAAATAACTACTTTCATCGAGCAGCAGACAATCTACACCATGCATTTTTTCATGTATCTGATAAAATGAACACAAAAATCAGAAGAATACATCACAAAAATTACAATAAATTTAATAGACAAGTCATATATACCTACAGTGCTTGGAGCTGAAAAATTGGGCCAAAAATAGTGGATTCGAACAAATATCAGGATTATTTTACTAAACCTACTTAAGGTTTATACCTTCGTTAGGAGATCTGTTAACATTTACATTATATATCAGGAATGTAGACTGTAAAGTCTATTTATTTTAAACTCTGTGCTGTTTCCAAATCTTTCTACACTAGCAACCTCTAAAGATACTCCAGAAATAAAGGGATTAGCTTCTCGTGCCTTTCTTGTAGCATAACAACAACAGGTACACCAATTCCCAACGCACAGTGAGAAGCCAGGCAGTAGATGAATGCAGAGAATGGGAGCTTTACATTTTAGTGGACACTTCACTCTCTTATTTTAATACTACAATGCTGCCTATCAGCACTGCCGTGGTTGCGAAACGTCACCAATTCTTTGGCTAATTAAAAGATGGGCAGCAGATTGCCATTAATGAGATTTGGCTTCCACAAAATAAGGCACTCTCGGTGTGTGGCTGCGTAAGTCAGCTAAGAGACTCAGACCTCCCCTTAGATGAAGGGGATCTGTACAGATCACATCCAAGTAAATCTAAGAGTAATCCGCTGTATAAAGGAAGGGGCTCTTTGCAATTGTGTTTCGGAGGGCGCGCAGGGGTCCTGCCGAGGGGTCTGCAGCCACGGAGACACCTCTCGCTCGAGCTGGGACCCACGAGGCACACGCAGCCAGCGGAAAACAAAGTTTGGCTTTCAGATTGGCTCCCAAGTACACAAAAAGCATTAAAAAAACCCAAATCTAACTAAAGTGACTCTCCCCTGTGCTGGAGCTGCGCAATAACAATGGTTAAAGGACAGTAACATCAGAAACGGCCACAGAGGAACTTTGCTTAAGACTTTTATCCTCAGTTCGACCTTTACTCTTCTGGCCTTTTTTGAAGATCAAAAAGCATCCAGGGGGTGAAGGAGTTTGATCTCTTGTGGGATATTCACCCTAGTCTTTCACCAAGTGACTGAGCCCATTTAAAAACAGAATAACAACAGTAACAGTAACAATAATAATGTTCCCGCTAGGCGGGTTGAGCACCGCTGGGTCCTCTGGAGCAGCCACCGTCCGGACCAGGGCATGTCCGCGCACAGGCCCCCGGCTCACCCAGCGCTCACCTTCCTAACCGTACGTGTACAGGTATGTGCACACACAGAACACACGTGGTAGAGCCATACACAGTCCAAACACAAGCGTTAGAGCTGGCAGACACGGGCTGTCGCCCTAGACGTGCCCAGCAGCTCCTCAGCTGCTTGTTGTGCAGCAGCTCTGGACACCGGCGCGAGCTGAAGAGCTGCACGGGAGGGACTCCCAAGCCCAGAGTCACCCCAGGCCTTCGCTCGCCCCCTTTCCCCCTTGTTACACTCTTCCCTCTGTGACTTTTCCCAGGATATGTCTGTTTTCGGTGCCTAGCTCAGGAGACTGAGGCCAGTTCTCCTCCATATCTGTAGATAAGATACCAGAGACCTTTGTCTTGGTTTCCACTTGCAGAGAAAAGAGATTTTCTTTTCCCTTTAAATTTAGGTCACTAAGTTGAAAAACAAGAATCTTTTGAAGTACTTTGGTGCCCCCCCCCCTTTTTTTTTTGCATATTTTACTAGCTTGAAAATAAACATTGAATTATAGAAAAAAATATATATTCAGAGAAGAATTTTAATTAAAGGCACTTTGGTACTCAGATTCAGGATACTGGAATTCCTAAGAGACTGCTGATTTGATGTACAGCACACGTATATGACGGACAGAAGGATCAATAAATACATGCCTTTTTCCTACCATAGAGCCTTTGGCTTCCTCCTCCTCCTCCCCAGTGCACTTAAGAGGACTCCTCTCCATCAGACCAGCTCGGCTCCGAGTGACACCAACATAAAAAGTGAAGCTTTTTCTTGCCTGTATTTATGACTCGCCCATCATTGGTTAATATTTCCAAGTTTCAATTTAAAAGTGCAAAAAGAAATATTGGCTCCTAAGGATCACGCTTTAATTTGAGAAATCTTCCAATTAATAGGAAAGCTTAATTAAAACATCAGTTGAAAGTCCATAATATTAACTTAATGGTGAAAATCTACAGAAGTGCTTGACTAGATTTTTCTTCCCCATGCATAAAATTAACATCACTGACTTTTTAACAAATGTCTGAAGCAGTCATTGCTGCTCGGAAAATGGTTGCAAAAATTAATAACAGTAACAACAAGCGGTTTAGAAGCAGAGGACAGCTCGGCCTTGTTAGAAGCACAGCAAATGTTATCCAAAGTAAATTCTTCCATTTATTTGCACAAATCTTTGATTTAAAAAAGTTAATTCCTTTATTTCTCCTGCAAGCGCCTGCCCTTTGGCCACTCCTTAGCGGAGCTACGTTTTCTGCTGCATGCTCTTGGAGAACAAAGTACAAGAGCAACTGGCAAAGCTTCTGAAATTACGGCGGGGAGGTTCAAGAGCCAAAATCATTATTTTTTAAGGAGTGCTCATACCAAACACAAGTGCTGGGGGGGTCTCTGCGGCCCTCCTGCCGTACGCCTATGATATTGGGCAATTGCGCAGCTTTGCCTGGAACAGTACATGGAAGAGGGGAAACTTCTTTGCACTGCATTGGTCAACCAAAATGAGGCTGGTTTTGCCCCTTACGCTCATTAGAGTTGCTAATGACCTTGCTTTGCTCTTGAGGTTTGTCCTCCCTGGGTTTTCCTTCCTCCAAACAGGACGAGCCAAAGGCACCGAGCGCTGCCCGCGGAGGCGGGTGCTGCTGCCGCAGCGCACGGGCATGAGCGGCCTCGGCACCGCCGCCAGCGCCTGCTGCCTCCATCGCAATGTCGCAATGAGGAATCCCGAGGAGGAAAGGGCTGTGACCCTCCTCCCTGCTTTTTTTTTTTTTTTTTTTTTTTTTTTTTTTTTTTAAAGAAGATACGTCATACAGAACATTCAGAGTTAAACCTTTTTCCCTGCTTTTCCACTTCTAGAGGGGAGCCCCACAAGTAAAAAAAAAAATACCCTGGTTTCTCAAAAGACTCCCATATTCTCCTTGTTCCATGCTAAAATCTTTTTCTTAATACCTAGATGTATTCCATAACAGTAACGTACATTACTGTTTTTCAGTAACCATTTTTCAGCTGAGAACAATCCCCATTTTAACCCACCTTGCCTGGAGCACCCAAGGGCTTTTGCTTCAGCTCCTCAGCCAGCAGCCTGATGCAAATGCCCCAGACTCTCCTGTTCCTGCTCCCCTCCTCCTCCTCCTCCTCATCATGTGTTTTACGTGCCCATGACTCCGATGGTGGGCACTCGGCAAGCGATTCCCATCATGGAGCTAAACCAAGACCATTCATCTCCAAGTCAACACCATGGGTTTCACCAGGGGAGCACTGAACCCCAAGCCCTGCCCCACTCTCAGAGAGCCCCAGAAAGCTCCCCTGGATCCACCACGTGTCCCCATGGGGACACACGTGCCCTGAAAGCCCCAGGGAACCCCCCAGCACCGAAGCTCCGGGCTGTCCTGGCCATCCCACCGGGGCCCTACAGAAGCAGCAGCTACAGAGACACACTTCAAAGGCCCTCTTGCTATCATTTTCGAGCATCTCCTCAGAAAAAAAAATAATACCAGCCTGTACTGCTCTTAGCAGTTGGAAGTTTATCGATCATTTTTTCTCCAAATGTGAGAAACAGTACTTCTCCTTCGCATTCACTTGTTAGTTATGGCATGATTAGGGAAACAAAGAGCTATGCCAGCTTATGAAATAGCAATATTGCTCTCACTAGCTAGGTCATTCTTTCCCTACAAACTGCAGCAGTGCCAGGGCATCCGCATCCCTGTGGGTGCCAGCTGAAAACATGGCACCAGCAACGCAAGCAATCCCTTCTGCAGCAGGACACCAGTCCAGCTTTACTCCAGCTCCGTGAAGTTAAAAAGAGAATAAACTGGAGATGATTTAGCCTTTTTCATGGCAGCTTTAATTACTTGACAGATATCTCTCTCCTTGCTTTGTGGATTCCATGTGCATTAAGTGCTAAAAAGCATTTTAGAGGGGGCTCAAGAGCACACGAAGCCCTTTGCCCACCCTGGAGAGTTCACGCTTCCATGAGGACATCCTCATGGAGGAAGCAGAGCAGCAGTGCCACAGCACAACATACCCACCCTGCGCACACACGGCAGGCCTGGGAAACCCGGGAACAGCCTTGGGCACTCCTCCCCAAAAATGTGTATATATATTTTACTCAGTGGGGAGATGCAGAATAAGATCCCAATGCAGAGACGTACCGGCCTGAACGGCAGCTAAGGAAAGACACCCAACACCAGCACACGGGAGGCTGAGGCCCTGAGGAGGAGATGGGGCATTTTGAGGAGGTTTCAGCATTTGCCTTTACATGCTGAAAACAGCCTCATCAGTATATGCAGCTCCTTGAGCTCAGCGTAGTCCAAATTGCGGAGTTTTAGCTATCAACACAACAAGATCACAGGCAACGGATGGATGCAGGAACAGGAATCTCAGAGCTCTGCTGAGATAAAGAACAACCAGGGCAAAGAGGGTAACTGGCTTTTAAGTTGTTTTATGCAGCAACCAACCTCTGCTGTACTACAATGATGCGGCAACTGAATAAAAAAGGAATAAAAACAGGGCTCTTCCACCCGTGAAACCGAGTTAGGGCAGTTTGGATGTTTCACATCACTGTGATTTCTAATCTGGCCCTCCTCTAAGGGGCAGGAAGCTCCTCTAATCACTAGCTGATAAGAAGTGGCAGCAATAAAGTCCCTGCTGCTGCCCAACATGGACTTGGGATATACAATTAAACCTGCTTAATGCTGTCCATGAAGACGACATATCTTGCTTCTAACATCACTTGCTGAAACTTTGAAACATCCTAAAACACCCAGAGTATTGACAAGGTCCCAAGGACGGGACCAGGATGGGACCTGGAGGTCACACCAGGAGCTACAGAATATCTTGTTTTTCCTGGCACATTTTAACAATAAATAAATCAGGAAGCACATAGCTTGGGACCATGCAGCACGGCTGCCTGCCTCAACCTCGTGGTGCTGAGCTTTAAGAATATTCATGTTATCACCTGATCTTCCCTACTTACCATAATAATTAATGTACAAGCAGTGCTCAGAGGGACTGGCTCCAAGGCCACAGAGGGGAAGAAGAAAGAACACGTTTCAAGAGGCTTCCCTTTTTTCAAATAAATAAAGAGGTACTTGGAAACCATATCAAATATCTAAAGCTGAATTTAATAACCACTTTTTACAAAGCTTTTTTGTTTGCCATTGAATTATGCAATACCATCTGAAAAAAGAAAAAAAGTTGCATCTATAATTAACTGACAACAGGACTGGAATTAAGTAACAGGGAAAGCTGATAAAAAGTATGCTTTTTATCCCCCAAATTTGGCAAATTTGTACTGGAATTGAGGCTTGAGGGTGGGGGGAAAAAAAAAAAAAAAGAGAGCGCGATATCAGCAAAAGCTTCCCGAACCAGCTCCCAGCGCGACGCCGCGCGCTCCTCTCCCTGCTGCTCCCCGTGTGCCCGGGCCCGTGCGCAGAGAGTGCATGAGCGTCCCCAGAGCTCAGGGGACAAAGACCCACAGCCGGCCAGGAGATCAAGTGCCAGCCAGGAGCGCGCTCGGCGAGGGAGAGCCTGATTAAAATTTCTCAAAGAAATCATTATGGGTGAGAAACTAATTGAAAGACCTCCCTCCTGCCAGAGCTTTGCTGGAAAGGGAGGACTTCAAAGGCGTAGAGGGAGAGCTGATGTTTTCACACTTAAAACTGAAAAAAAGAAAGGCAATCCTCCTGTTTGTGTTTGCTCGGTACACAGGTCTCAAGCGGTGCCCCCTCGCGCTCCAAATCTGCCGGGCTGAAGATGTAAACCTCGCGCGCACAGCGCGCTTTGCTGGGGTCCGGGGCGCTCCGTCCCACGCTGTGCGCCCGCGTCTGCCCAGGCGCGCTTCGTCTTTATTCTCCGCGCCGATAGATGGCAAACAATATGGCCAGCCACTTAGAGTTCTCCGGGTTATTAAAATGTGAGGAGCATTTTTTTTCTCTCTCCTGGATTTCATCTGGAACTGCTACCTAATTAATATCCAGACCCAGCAGGAATCTGAATAATAATAATTAAAAAAAAAAGAAAAAAAACAACTTTTGTTTGTTCCTTGAATAAATATGTGTAATTTAGCCATAATCATGGGGATTTCATCAAAAGCCATCCAGCTCTTCCGAACCCCACCTCATTGATGCAAACAACTTTGTAGTGCCACATCCATGGATATTTGCGAGGCGTCGTTTCCAATGGATGCGAGGTGCCATGCGGAAAAGCGAGGATCCGGCGCGCTTCCCGCTATCTCCCGTGCCGCTCTGCGCGGGATCAGGCCGCACAAATCCTCCCCTCTCTCAAAGACACATTGTCTTATCAGCGGCGAGCTAAGGTGCGCTCGGCGTCTAATGCGAGGCCGTGGCTCCCCAGCTTAGAGCTTAAGCACTTTGTTATTGGTTATTAGGGCTGGACTCCTAGAGATAAACCTACCACTACTGTACACCAGCGAAGGGCAAATAAGCAAAATCCCTGACAGAAGTCTGTTGTAAAATGATGAATAAGCCTCCTAAATTGCCATAAGGCGCTAGCCACAATGGAATTGTATTTGTCAGACATGCATTGTAACCCTAAGGTTATCGTGGTGGGCCAGCAGATACAGGAGCAGTGCTTAACACTATCACCCCTAATCATATCTCCTACAGGCTAAAAACTCTGCAGGGAGCATTACCACTTAAAGAGGTGGTAGTGTTTCTATGGGCTGAATGGAGACAGCATTTGCTGGAAAGAAAAAAAAACCCTATAGAAAAGGCTGACAGATATATTTGTACGGGCTGCTCACCAGTATGCCCCCAATTGAGATATAAAACAAGCCTTGCAAATCGTATCCCCAAGGCTGGGGTTCTAAATAATCAAATACTGTAGATTACTACTTTATTAGTTTTTAAAAAGCTTATGAAAAATTATCTTTTGCCTGTGGGAAGACGTTTTTATCTGAAATTGTAGCAACTCCAACAGTTTTAAGATATCAGATTTAGAAACTAAGCAGCTGTAGGAAATAGATGATACTGTATTCTCCTCTTGCAAATTAAATTCTCAAGTTTGGGTTCCCCTGCATTTCACTGTATTTATCTTAAGCTTGACTACCGCTGATATACAGCACAAGCCATGACAAGCAAGTGGCATAAATTCCGTATACTATAAGAAGAGGCCAAAACACAACAAAACTCCTTTTCCTCTATGAAAAATACAGTCCCAGCAGGAAATGTTTTCCCGTGCAACCTTCCCTCTGGAAACAATGCACAGTTATCGGAGAGGCGCGAGGGCAGGAGAGCGGACCCAGAGCAGCCACGAGCCTGGCGAGCAGGTTGCTCCCATCCGTGACGGATGCAGAGCCGGGTCCCCCCATTGCCCAGACAGCTCATCAGGCCACTGCGTTTTTCTGTCATTCTTGCTTGATCTCTCTACTTCTGTCCCCTCTATGGCCTGCTGAACATTTAATTATTTATACCAAGTGGAGCAACTCCGACAGGAGAGATTGAGACGCACTGTGTGCACCTGCTCTTTCATTTATATTTTGCATCATAATAAAAATTTCAAAGCCTTGACTCTTTCAGGACAAAGAATCATTTTCCGAACAGTTGCATGTGTTATTGACAACAGAGAAAATAAAATGGCTGCAGCATTTGTAATAAAATATCTCAGCTTTGTCTAAGTTGTTTGTGACTGCACACTTAGAAGAATTACAAGTATATATAAAATATGGCACATCTTAAGGAAGAATAATCACCAACTATAAGCACCTCAAATCCTTTTAATGTATGGAAAAAAGTCCTGTTTTTCAATGATGGTTGAAAGTTATAGGTTAGCTATAGGTAAGTTACAGGTACTCTCATTTCAAGAATTTATCAGCCTAAGAGCAGCATTCTATCTTCTAAATATAAGCAAAAAGTTAAACTGCCTATTGACCCCAGTAAGTGCTAGTAGGCCAGTAGGAACCCAAGAGGGTGGAAGAAGCTTTGCTGATCCGCTCCTTTAGCCCAGAACCACACACACCTCTGGGCTTGCTTAAGGGCACATATATTCTTGTAGGTGGACAGTGTTACAAAATAACCAAAGTTTTTGCATGTTTAACTTCTGGACTTACATGAGCAGAAATGAAGCTTCTTCTCTCTGCAGTGTTACAGTCCCACACATACAGGTTTGTAAAGATATGCAGCTTGAAGTCTAGCAAACTAGCATTTTTACATCACCCCCATGAAACCTCTTCTTCACTCCAGGGAAAGAGCTCTCGCAGAGGCTAAGCCTCTGCCTTTCTTACAGCTGTGATCTAAGAGCAGCCCATCCTCGTTTAAATGGCAGTCAACTAGATACGAGCGCCTCATTTGGAAAAGCTGGAGAAGGTTTTATGAGGTGCAGCTGGCACCACCAGTTCTGCAGGGACTGAGGAGGGTACTGAAAGAAGCAAGGTTTACAGTGTTGAGTAAAAGATTAGAAAAGAATCAAACTTTCCTATTTGATAAAAACTACAAGAATCCATGACTCATCCCTGTAAGCTGAGGAAGAGACATCCCAGGGTATTCTAGGCAATCAGGAGCAGCCTGCTCTGTGCTGCTAAGGCATCATAGAATCACAGAATGCTTAAGGTTGGAAGGGACCTCTAGAGATCATCTAGTCCAACCCCCCTGCACATGCAGGGTCACCTAGAGCACGTGGCACAGGACTGCATCCAAGCGGGTTTTGAAGATCTCCAGAGAAGGAGACTCCACAACCTCTCTGGGCAGCCTGTTCCAGTGCTCTGTCACCCTCACTGTTAAGAAGTTTTTCCTTAAGTTCCTGTGGAACTTTTGATGCTTTAGTTTCTGGCCATTTCTTCTAGTTCTGTCAGTGGCCACCACTGAAAAAGGCCAGCACCATCCTCCCCACTGCCTCCCTTGAGATACTTATAGACACTGATTAGATCCTCTCTCAGCCTTCCCTTCTTCAGGCTGAACAGGCCCAGCTCTCTCAGTCTTTCCCCATAGGGCAGATGTTCCAGGCCTCTGATCATCCTTGCAGCCCTGCGCTATCATTGTGACCGCTAAGGTAGTCTCAAGGCTCTAAATTCGGCAATCTGTAGCAGCATAGGGTCCACGTTGTCCCTAGACACCTAGCAACCTCCGAGTTGCTAGAGCAGGTCGAGTTCTGCAGGACAGAGTGGACAGCCACCCCCGATTTCAGGGAGAACTGGAGATCCTGCATTGCAAAGCCATCCCCAAAGGCCACGCTGGGTGAGACATCAGCTCCCCTTGCCTCCCAACCACCGCTGAGGAAACATTCCCGGGAGCTTCCTCGCCGTCCGGTGCTCGCGCTTCCCTTGGGTGACGGTACCAACGTCCTGCACCAACAAGGCTGCTGAACACGCAGTCCAGCAGCTGACCCCACGCTCCAGCACGGCAGGAGCTACACGGGCACAGCGCGCACTGTGCTGCTCGGGCAGGGAGCAGCAGAGGGCACTGCGCTCTGCCTCGCGCCGGCGGCGCCGCAGGGGGCACTGCGCAAGCCGAGGCGACTCGTGTGGAGACGCGAGACTAACCGCAGTCCCTAAATGTCTCGCAATGCTTTTCCACGGAGAAAAACGTTCATCTCGCCGTCATATTCGTACATTTCTAATGAGCCTTAGTGCGCTAGGGTGAAATCACTGCCTGCAGAGTTACTGGGGGACAGTGGTTGCTCCGAATGGCCCGAGGTGGCTGCGCTTCAGCAGCAAGTGACCTCTGTGAAATGGCCACACGCTGCTGGCCTATCTATAGAACGTTGTGGTTGGCCACCTACCGAGAAAGCTCGTTTTACCATATCAGAGCTCAACAGCAAGAGGATGAAGATCTAAAGTAGAGGGAAGTGCACAAAAATTAGAAAAAAAAAAAAAAAGAAATTGGCTGTCTGGGGAGGTTGGAGTAAGCATTACCTCAACAAAATTAAACAGAGAGGCAGACTAGCTGGTTAGTTTGTGGTATCTCTGTTTATTTTGTCTTACGGTATGAAGTGGAGCATGGAAAAACGATGCACAGTTATTCATGGAGCAGCTTTCAGCTGATCCTCACACTCATGGCTTAGAAAAGCCAAGGGAAGCTCTTTGACTTCCACAAGGCAAAGGAGTTATCACGTGTGCTTATTCACAGCTCATGTTCGCACAGTTTTGTGACAGAATGATCATTCTTACTATAGGGTATTACACCAACCTAAAATGATTTTATGCCTCTCTGTGCCTAGCATGTGCCTATTAACATGCACAGCTGACTCAAACCATGGCCTTGACCCACACCAAAAACACGATGCCACAGTAGTTACACAGAAATAGTCCAAAGCTTCAGCCTCTCCTCCCACATTTCATTTGATGGTCCACTCAGAACACCTCTGCAGCCCAAATCCCACACTTTTGTTCCCTCTGGCATTTACTCAAGCCCATAACATGTGGAGAAGGTTGATGGATTTCAGCATTCTGGGGTGGGGGAATGGTGGCAGAGAAGGGGAGATTGAGTAGCCAAGGCTAAGCAGGTCAGGGGTTCCATTTGTCTCGGCATGGCATAAACTTACAGGCGGCCTCCTAGCTAGGCAGGTTGGAGAGCTTTAAAAATCATACTCACAGTTACTCAGATTTTTTCCTATGGAACATATTTTGGTGAGAAAACGCCAGTTTATCACTATGGAAACGTTCTGCAGATATGTACATTAATTGAGATAAAGTTGTCATAGAACCCCACCTGATGAAGAGCTTTCCAGTGGAGACCTCGGTCTCAGAGAGCTTGCTGGCTTTGCCTGCAGGCCACCCATATGCATATGGCCACCAAGTTCTTGGCAGCCCAGCTCCTGAGCCTTCAGGAGTCCCAGCACGAGCGTGGCGCAGCCCCCCAGGATTACCGGGGAGCATTTAGCTCTGCAGCTCTTCCAAGGACCACGCTCCCCATGACCTGCTCTAGTAGAGCCTCATACAATGCCCAGAGCCCTACAAGGACCTGGAGAGCAACTGAAGGCAAAGCGTCATCACAAATATTGAAAGAAAATTAAATCCATGTGCTGTGGAGAACACACAACAAGCTATTGACAGAGAATTAAACCACCAGTCACACACTCTTTCTTGCTGCTCATTTTCATGAGGTTTATCAGGCACATGGTGATTTTGGTAGGAGCTTAACTGAGACACATCTTCCAGTTAGATTATTCACCGGTGTTAATCTTACAGTTTTCTAAAAGGTTCACTCCTGTCCTAAGAGAAGAGGTGTGCCAAAGCACAGCACATTGATTCCGGGAAGATTTTCTGAATCAACTAGTCACAAGAAAAAGAAAGTGTAAGCTGAGTTCAGCAGCTCAGTTTCCAGTATTCACAAGAACAGCAGCTAGGACAGTTTTGTTTTGCTTTCAAGTAGAAATAAAAAATAATTCAAAGGAGTAATAGGTTAAATACTTGAATGGGGTACTATTTCCATGGAACCACCACAGTGAGAAATAACTTTTCAAAACGTTATAGAGCCACAATCAAGTCTTTCTGTGCACAGTTAGACAAGGAAAGGAAAAAAAATCCACAACACTTTAAAATGCCAAATACCATGTAGAAGTGAAGATCAGAACTGACTCTCTCTGACAAGCCCACTCAGTGACAAAAGGTTTCCAAACACATCTCTGTTGCCACATGCTGCCAGGTAATTTGCTGCAAGAATGAAATCTGCTAATGTAACGCTGGCGAGGGGAACAGGGGGACGCCGCAGTGCATCTTACGGCACTTACAGGCATCCTTGGATGAAAAGGAAAGGCAACGAGCAAAACTGTTGACTAAGACATTCTGAAGAGGAAGAAAAAAAGAAAGAAAGAAAAAAAAGGAAAAAAAATGCTATGAGGACATGACTTCAAGAAGTGAGATGTCTTTATATAAATGTTTGATTACTAAATGAGTGCAGTGGAGAAAGCCAGTCTTCTCTCTCCCGTATCGCGTTTGCTTTGCAAAAGCAAAGCCAGAACTGTTGTTATGCTGTCAGCCCACATCTATTTATATACTGGTCTTGAGCTTTGCTCTCTACTGCAGTCCTTTTACCCACTCAAAATACACCTACCTCCTCATGAGGTGGATTAGTTACTATTATGATAGCTCTAAACCTAAAAACTGTTTATTACAACTAAACTCTTCTCTCTTAGACACCAAAATAACTCTGCTGATTTAGCGAAGTCATTATAGAATTGCAAGAGGATAAATTCGGCTCCATGTCATTTACAGTAATGTTTTAAATGGCAACAAAATATAGAAAGCTGGAAGTCTAAATTAGCATGAGATCAGATTGAAGAGTCTGAATTAGAAGTGTAAGATTACAGAAGTCTGAATTATGTAAACATACATATGAACTAGGGCTCCACTGTCCCAGCTTGCAAAAGAAATAATCATGAAAACATTCTGATGCAAAGTTATACTTGAGTCCTCCCCATCCTGGCAGAGACAACAGCAGTTGTTAAAGTCTCAAGCTGGATGCACTATGAAAAAATATTCTGCTTTATATATGTCTGTAAGGTTTCCATCTTCTTGAAAAACCCTAAATCCCAAATAACTATAGTGAACCCAGTCGAACTGGAAGTACAGAAAGTTGAAAAGTTCATATCAATGCCTAGCTAGGTTTTCCTTTGAAGCAAGGAGCAGCTACTGCTGCGATTTTATCACATCATTCCAGATGTGATACATACTGGAGTCATCGGGAATCTTTACATTGATTTCTACAGATTTTGTATCAAGCTCCTAGTAAAGTCTATTGTTTACCATCGTTGTGACTGAAATGGAAAAAAGCAATGAGTCTAACTACTAAATCCCCCAAATCAACGTCTACTTCACATCATTTTTGAAAATGCTTAAAAATACTCAGTCAACCTTTGCCTGGCAGGAAATTGAGAGGAAAGCTCACAATTTTGGGGAAAAGAAACGGAGACAGCTATTGATTCTGAAGGAGCACTTCCCAGGAAGACTTACCAGGAAGGCTAAACAGTTTGATCCATGTCTGTCCATTTTACTAGTGTCCTAGCACAACTAAGAAATAAATGCAAGTAGGAAGAACGCCCGCTGAACTCCCTGCTCCGAGAGGCTCGTGGTCTCCTTCGCACCGACCCGGCAGATTTGGAGAGCAGCTTTGATAAATCCGCACCAGAGCCTGGGACAGGAATGGATTATTTGTACACAACTCCATCCTTCTGATGGGAAGAGGGATGGGAGGTGGGAATGAGAAGTGTCCCTCACCCCTGTGGCTCTATCCCCTTCATCCTACAAGGAGGAAAATGTGCAAATCAGCCTTTGGTAAGTGAAGGGAAAAAAAACACTTTTCCCTTCTGGCTCTGCATAAATTAATTGGAAAAAAATGGGTAGAGGTTCTCCGAATTCGCACCTCTATGGAGCAACTTGGAGCTTGCAATGGGGCTATGGGGGTTAACGGAGAAGTCTAGCAATCAAACATGCTTCAAGGGCTCCCATGTCCTCTTTTGTGCGTATAAAAATAAGGCTAAGAAGAAATCACTATAATAAACCAATTTGAGCTTCTTGTGCAATGCAGACCACAAGTCCTGTCTGAAATCATTTCTGCTTGAATCAGAGCTGTATTTCCTAAGGAAATCTCAGGGTCAGGGAGAAGCAGGAGGAGGATTCCCTGCCAAGACCCCTGCACCGTTTCATCTCCCCTCTGCTCCGGGGGCCCTTCAGCAGCTTTTGCTCCATCTCTCCAGCCAGGTTACATGTGGTCTGGTGACAGTCCAGCCCCGTGCACAGCACAGGTCACCCCTCGCCTCCACCTCTGCTAGACTGTGCTTTGCCTTTAATTAGCCCCAACGTGTTAAGTTATTTTTTTAAGCAAGCTGAGCAGGTCTCAGTCCACAGTTTCCTCTCCCTTGCAAGCAGCGGGCTGCTGTAAGACCACTGGGCTCTGAACTACTTTCAAAGCCTTTAACCCAGTTCTAATTTTACTGCAAGCGTATCTTTAAAAAGAAAAATTGTTATATGATGATGGCTAAAGAAAGCTGAAGCCTCTGGGGCCAGCATCATGCGTTCACATCAGGGAACTGACCACTGTTGTTAAAAATTAAATGTTTGACATGAACTGAAGTCACAGAAAAATATGATTCAGTCCTTCAGCAAGCACTGTTTATGAAAGCTTGAAAGAGCTGAAAGCCCAGCATGATTTATATCCTGGGAGTCGGTATGCAACTTTAAACATGTTCTTTTTTTCAAGTTCATCTTGTCACCCATAGATAAATATAGATTAGGACAAACCAAAATAAATGGGTGGGTACCAAAATCCACAAAACAACTAACCATAATGGAAGTGCTTGTCTTTCTATTCAATAGCAAAAACAGCATATTACTTGGTTTAAATAGCTGGTTGGGGTAAAATGAGTATTATTGGACAGGAACACTTAGCCAGTATGATCCAAACAAGTCAAAAAATAGCCAGAGTACAACCACATAAAATAAAACACTGACCAGATTTAAGTATAATTGGTCACCCTCCCATGTTTTCGGATTCCTATCATTACAGTGTAGGAGGCTCTGTAATGTACCTTTGGAAAAAGTCAAATGGTTTCACTGGGTTTCTAACCTTTTCACTTGAGTAAGATGATCTGCTGAGAATGTGACTGTATGGGACTAAAAAAAATAAAAAATAGAGCCTACTTTATTCGGAGAGGTGCAGCAGACACTTACGTGACTATTCATCATTACCAGCGTCTCCAACCTTGTTTGCTCAACGTAGCCGTATTATGAAGGCAACGTGTGGGCAAGGCTAACTCTGTTCCACCATAACTAACTACACCGTTTTCAGTGTAAAAATGGCATTTAAATAAATATTTACACTATGTCATTGGGAAATAAAGGCCAGACAACATCCCACTGTGTTTCCAGCTTGAGTGAATCCAGTGATTAGCCCACAAGCTCCAGAGAACCCTTGCTCATGAGCGCCAGCAGGATTGTTTAGCAGTACTGCACAGCACAGCAGGCCATAAATGAGCATTGAAAGAAACGCGGTGGCATCTCCTACGCTTGAACTTTCCTTAGTTCCCCCTTTCTAACCTCTTAGCCCGTGCTGCTCTGACCCTCTCTGATCCAAGGGGATCAAACTGGGCTCCCTCCTGCAGCCCGATTTCCTCTTGCCCTGGGACGAGCGCCCTCACGGAGCTCTCCTGCTCCAGCCCGTGAAGCACCCAGAGACACGAGGACACCAGTGAGGACCCACCTGGAGGTGGTGCAAGACCCAGCCACGCGGTGCCCGCTGCCTGCGCCCGCATTAGTCACGACATCACTGCTGTTTGGAAGAAAGGCAGCAGGCCATGTGCAATGGTCTCTGCTGCTTTTCTCCAGTCCTTAACCTCTGCCTGCCTTTCCTCCGCACGGGCTGCATGATGTGCTTGGGAGGATCCTCTCTCTTCCTCAGGGGTTGGAAGGGGACTAACAAACCACAGTCACTAAATAAGGTATTAAATGGCCTCCCAATTTTGAAGCCTGAGGGACTGGGAAGTGTAATCCTAACAGCTGCTTTTTCATTTATGCCTCTCCAAAAGGTCAACCATGAGCTTGAATGAATAATACACAATCTGCCTAGGCTCATCAAAGGAAAGGTCCAGTGTTCACTTATTTGGGGGCAAAAAGAAGCCTCCCAAAACATGGGAGGATGCTGAGCTGGAGCTAAGCCCCATGCCAGAGACGGAGGTGACGGTCACCTCTTGAGCTCCTCTTCAGAGCAGCTGCTTCACTTGGGGCTCCGAGGTGATGCTCTCGAGCAGCAAAGCACACAGAATCTTTGACTGCAGCAAAGCAGACTTCAAAGGAACATAAGTTTCCTTAGACAAGCTGATTGAAACTTTGTAATGTACAAAATCTCACCATTAAACATAAAAGCCAGGATAATTCCAAGTCAATTTATAATGCCTCTTTGTTTTGCGCTTTTTTTTTTCCCTTTTAAATAACAAGCTTGTAAATCATTAATAATAAGATGAAGACATTTAAAACATTTGTATGAAATATTTATATTTATAACAAAATTTGAAACGCATTATCAAGCTGAGGTGAGAACAGGGTACTAGTAAACATATTGCTACTGAATTTATGAGCCCCAATTTAAATCACTACATTTGAATTTAGCTTTAAAGTTTTAGTCTCCACTGAAGTGGATGGAAAATTGAAAATTAAACAAATTCATGCTGTATCTAAAATGGGAATGTAGCATATTTTCTGTATAGAATGAAGGATATGTAATTTGCAGCCATTTTAATGTGGCATGCACAATTTACAGAAAAATGTGGTCCTGAAAAATGCATACTTATGAATATAAAAGGAGAGCTCAGTAATGCAGCAAAATGTCCAATGTACAAATGTAAAAAGTGTATGCAAAATTGCATAACATAGTACTAATGTGTAGGGATACTTAAATTTAAAAATAAAAGAAAACCTTAAAATTTACCCAGATCAATACAAGCCATTCATCCAGAATTTACCAGTAAACAGATTTGAGCTGCAAAATCAAGTTGATAACGTGAAAGACCAAATTCCACATCCTGTGAGCAAGTCACAATCTCTGAAATCCCAGGTGGACCTTCTGTTCACCACCGTCCAGCCATTTCCCTTTCATCAAATCAAGTCCAAAGCCACAGACACTGCCTTCTTTCCTAAAACAGGATATTCATGCTGTCCACACTGTTACTCGGAAAGGACGGGAAGAGCAATTCACACCGATTCTGTTCTTGCTATTGAGTAAAAGAAAGCAGACAGGGCAAAGGCAGCCCCAGAAGATGGGCAAAGAGTATTTGCTACCACTGTAACAACACAGGCTGAGTTGCTGGTTCAAACAGATGCGTTGATAAATTTCTAAATTGATAGCACCTACGTATGCCTTTTTTTTAATCAATACTTAGATATCACAGGTACCTTTTGGTATTTCAGCTGCTTAAACATCCAAGAAGTATTTTTAACCTAGGCAAAGCAGCCTGATGAACAAATTGGGAAAATTAACAACAAACAACCAAAACCACAAACAATTTCCCTTCTGTAGACATTCTGCAAGTGCTAGTGACACTAAGTGGACAGGATTTTATCCTGCAGGACTCAACCACTTGCTTATATATTTGCAGAGCTGTGGGATGGAAGGTCAGCAAAACCTAAATCTAAGAATAGAGATTGACTTCATGTATTTTTATTAAGCAGAGGGTTTTGCTGGAAAGATGATGCGTTGTTATGCTGTCTTGTAGAAAAAAAAAAAAAGATTCTAATAAGCATTCTGAGAAAGCAATATCATAATATTTATGATTACCAAAGAATAAATACATGTACCATCAGGGGACAAAAGAAAAAAAGAAAAAAAAAAAAAACCAATCCACCAAGGCTATATAATATCTAAGAATTTAAGAAAGACTTAGATGAAAAAAGAGTAAACCCAGGTTAGAGCTATCTGACTGTCACTGAAGTCCACAAGGAGCCGGTGCCCTGCGCTAGCAGAAGCTGCCCGCGCTTCGCCCGGGCAAGGGGCCTCCTACACACGTGTGTGTGTGTGTGTGTGTGTCCCAAGGGACACCGTGACACGCAGACCGACTGCAGAACCTCTTGTTTAGCTAAACTAACCTGCCACGCACAGTTTGTGCTGAGCAAGAGACACATTAATGTTTTGCTCTGCATGACCAAGTGCTGTCATATCCAAAACCTAAAATCCACAAGTGCAGAAGAATAGGGGAAGTCCAGTAGGCTACTTAGAGATGACACCAGGGGACATTTGGGTGCGTGAACTCAACTCTTGCCTATTCCGTATCAAGAATATTGTATTTGGCACTGGAACAGGCTGCCCAGAGAGGTTGTGGAGTCTCCTTCTCTGGAGATCTTCAAAACCCGCTTGGACGCAGTCCTGTGCCACGTGCTCTAGGTGTCCCTGCATGTGCAGGGGGGTTGGACTAGATGATCTCTAGAGGTCCCTTCCAACCCTAAGCATTCTATGATTCTATGATTCTATGATTCTATGATTTGAGAGATAATCTCTCCTGAATGCACCAGGCTGAAATAGAAAACTCAGATTATAAATCTGGTTAATTTGGGTAGGAAAGAGCATGGATCCTATTGTGAGATGTCTATATTAAGCTTGCAGACATTGGCTTAAGTGCTGATGTAGAGTCCAAGCAGAGGCTCTGTAGAGTACTGAATTATACACAGAATAACCCAGCTTGCAGCACACAAGCTGACATGCTGGTACGTCCATAGAAAAAGATCCACGAAAGCTGCTACATAAATAATGCAATCATATTGCCTCGTTTTAAACACAAAGTTCTACTATTGCATAAACATGAGAGTTAATTTTTTAAAGAAAATTGTTTTCCTGATGTTTCTCAATAAAACATACATGAGAACAACATTTTATTCTATATAAAAATGAT
Organism: Tinamus guttatus; assembly: GCF_059628265.1. Taxonomy (NCBI): domain Eukaryota; kingdom Metazoa; phylum Chordata; class Aves; order Tinamiformes; family Tinamidae; genus Tinamus; species Tinamus guttatus. The sequence goes on from NW_028288923.1 coordinate 7,574,297, forward strand.
TCCCTATCATAGGCTTTCAATCAGCTTCAGACAGAGCTTCGCCATGGAACAATCCAACCCTCTATTACTTTAACACGGAGTTTTGCCATCGACCTGGAAGGCAAAGCCTTTCTCTACTCCCTTGTAATGGCTGGGGTAAGTTCTTACCCAAAACACCACTGAACTCAAGAACAAACCTATGAGCAGCACTGAAAACCTATTCATTTATTTGCCCCTCAACTAATTGGAATCCAACTGTCATGTCTTTAAATGAATATGTGGAGTATTGTATACAGGTTAGTTATTTCTTAACACAGTTAATTAGATACATTTTTCCCATTTCAAGATTTAAACAACTTATTCAAAACCTAATTATAAAAATCCACAAGCACGAGAATCTTCTGTTAACACAATTTAATTCACTGTTTTATAAACAGCATATACCTGAGAGGGCTTTTTATTCGTTTATTTATTCCATGCCCATCACATCATCAGTACAGGTGGCATGTCCAGTACCAAGGATGCAATCCTGGGAAGCCCACGGTCTGGTACCAGTACGATGCCGCTCGCAAAGGGAGGGCAGAGCTACCTCCTGGCAGTGGGGTGTTCTGAGGTTATTGGCAGGAAATGGGTATTCACGACTGCTAGCTAAATTATTTCGAAATTTAATGTGTTGGAGAAAGTGGGCAATTGGCCAAATTCTCTCAGCAACATAAATGTAATTCTGAAGCGACTCCATTGACCTGAGCACTGAAGTAGAAACGTGAAGCTATTTTTATCTTAAACGTATTGCAGCCTGTCGCATTAGTGCTGTGATCCTGTCAGATCCTACAAGTAAACAGGGTCGGGATGTGTCAATACGCAGATGGGAGATTGCCAAACAACCTCTAAATGCTCCAAGGAAGAGGTGTTGGTGGCTCTGCGGCCACCCCTTGCCGGGCAGCTCTCTTCAGGGGCTGTACCTGTGTGATCTATCCTTGAACACAGACAGCCCTGCTACCCGAGCTGTATCGTGCCAGAGGCCCTAGGAGACTCGTGTAAGGCCAACGCGTGACACTCCCCCCTCCTGTCCCTGTGCTGCCAGCATACCCCCAAGGTGCCGCTTACTTCTTTAGATTATACTTGCAAGACTGCTATTCTCTGCTCTCTTTCCACTGGCTAAGTTCCCTCATGAGCAGAGCCTGTTCTGTTTCCATTAGGACGAGGCATGTCACCAAAAAACTACTACTAAAACTACACAAACCAACGAGCATCCTTGGGACTGCAAGTAGCAAATGATCTACCACTACTGCAGCAACGAGACCCAGGGCAGAGAGCAACTTTGCGCGTGTGCGAGTGCATCCCAAACCCGGCCTGTGTCCCGAGGTCGAAGTGCCCATCCTTGACCACATGCACGGGCAAACACAGGGGAGAGATGATCGAAAACTCATCCTGAGACCCCCATCAACTGAAGGAGATCTTGTCTATCCCCAGGAGAACCACCACCATCACCACACTCGCTTCCAAGCCACATGAAAGCGGCCCTAACCTATCACCCTACCAAACAAGTTCATACTGCTGTGATGGATAGTCTGAAACAGATTCCAGCTTCCCCACCAGATCTTCACTGAAGACAAACTGAATTTATGCCTTATGTGATGTTAGGTGGCAGTATGCTGCTGTGTTAAAGACCTGATATGCCTACCAGCGCTCTAGGAACGTTTGGGATATTAACCCTGGAGACTCAACCAAGGCACAACTTTCCCTTCTACTGACCTAAATTATCACTGCAGCCTTAGTGTCTCCTGTAGGCTTTGTTCCCTGCCCCAAATCTTCATTCTTCTGGACAGACAAGCTGAGAGACTTCATTACAGGGTAGCGATCTGAGAATATATCAGTAAGTACACAAAGAACTTTGCAGTCCTTTGAGTTCAATGAAAATAAGTTAGATGCTATTGGTCAGTGGAGATACTTAGGTAGAAAATACAAAAAAAAAAAAGGGCAGAAAATTCTCTTATATCATAAATATCTATGTTTTGTTCAAGTTTAAAACACAATTAGATAAGGACCTATTTTTGTCCTTATTGAATAAGTAAGCCACTCCAAATTACCAAGAAACACTTAAGAAAAAATGTAGTCTGTAAATATTGAGATATATTCTTTCAATAAATGGAATAAAACAAATGCTTCCCTTCTTTGCACTCTGTTAAAAGCCAGTCTAAACGGTACATGAAGCTACACGAGTTTTGCTTAATTTCTGCCTCACACGAGTACTCCAGTATTTTTGTTGACTGTGGCTTCAACGCGCACATGACTGTACTGCACACGCAGCTGAATACAGGACCGAGGTTGCAGGCAGAATTCTCCCTTATTTCCATTTTCCCAAAGTCATCAGCAGCATCAACTCTGCCAGGCTCTGATCTTAGCAACATATTGCAAATGGCAATAATCAATATAATAGAACGATCCATTATTTTTTATTAAAAATCAACTAGAACGTAAATAAATCTCCTATCATATAAAAATTACACAGATAAGAAAAAGATACAGGATCTCCTATATTTGCTAATTATAAATAGATGTAGATATATAAAAAGTTTTTGGTGCTATTTTCAACACTGCTTTTTAACAGCCAGCTAATCAACTGTAACCGCTATAAATCAACAGAGCTTTGTTATGCCTTCTTTACACCCTCTGATGATATGCCCCATTGTGTTACAACATTTTATCCTTGCACATATGATAACTAACCTTTGAAACGGGGTCATGAATAGTATCAAATTACCAGATGTGCATATTTGTTTTGCTCATAAAATATCAGTGATCTCTTACAAGTTCCTTCCATTAAACAATCAGACTTATTAAAAAGATACTGAAAGACCAAACTGATTTCATTTTCATTTTTGTGCATCTGTTGGAAATCTTATAGAGAAACACACTTGAACACTACTGTGTTCTTTAAGTTTTGAAATTCTGTGAAAAACGGAAGATAATTTAACACAAACAGTTTTAATAAAAAACAGTAGAAATAAAAAAGTTGATTTTCTAATAAAGATGAAGTTCTGCACAAGCGCTTCTAACCAGAATGTTTCAAAATTTTGTAGAAACGTCGCTAAAACTGTGATGAATCAACAGAGCAAAGCTTCCTTTGTGCACACAGTGCACATCTGGTACAAACTCCCCTGCCAGTCTGATCTGGAACAGCAATTGGGACGGGTTCGCTCCGCGGTACGAGCTCCATCCTGGCTCCGCTCTCGTCTCTCCACACCAGTCCAACTAGGGCAGCGCTGGCGTAACCCAACCGGGATCACACGCGCTGAGCCGAGGCAGCGCGTCCCGCACGGGCGTTACTAACTGCAGGCGGCACAAGCAGTGCCAGCCCCCAGGCTCCGGGTGTCCCTTCTGCACCCTCCTTCACAGGGCACTTCGTGCAGAAGGGTTCACACAGGGGAGCTTGGATCTGCTGGGACGCCTGGCTCCACGCTGCTGGATAATGCCCTACGTGCCGCAGTGTCTCATCATCAAAAAGGTGTTATGTGTCCTAAAAACACTTAAATCTTACGCCTCAACCCGCTTTTAGCCCAGCAGGCCCTGGAAGTGCCTCTAGGGCAGCAGTTCAGAGCCCGGTGTTGGCGTGGGCAGAGCGGGGCCCATCTCCCCAACCACGTGCAGGGCGCAGACACCAGCCAAAACCCACGTCCTCCTCGTTGCAGGGGCAGCGAAACTGCAGAAAATTACACGTTCACTGTCTCCCCATAACGGGCTGTCATCTTCCAGCGCAGCGCGGCCATTAATCATCCGAAATCACTCAGCCATCCCTCGGGGAAGCGCTGAGCTGCGGCCGGCCCCGGTGATCACCCAGGTGGAAATTGGAAATCCCAGAGCGCTTTTCAGAGAGAGCAGGGGCCACCGGGGTGACCCGCAATAATAAAGAAAACCCCTTTCCGCGCCCCGTCTATTGCTGCGGCCGGCGCCGCCGCCTCCCCGGCCTCCACGTGCGGAGCGGCTGGGGACACGGCCGTATGAGGCACGTTGGGGGCAATCGAACGCTGTTGTCCCTCACAGCACACGGGCAGGTGCCTTCGGCCAAAAAACCGCACGGTGCCCCCATGGCTCAGTCTTCAGAGAGGCTCCTCCTGGTGCAGCCCTTTGCACTAGGGCTCATCGTCCCGCAGGGAAACGAGTAGGTGCTCAAGGCACCACAAAACACACACTAATAATATGGAGCAAGTGTCATTTAACATGTACAGGGATTTGCTATTGCTTTTTGTCCTCTTTTTTCTTTTACGAATCCTCTTTGTGGTTAAAATTACACTGTCCACATCCTCTATGTGGGTTAAAGTCTCATTCTTCCTTTTAGAGCTCCTAGATAAAAGACATTCAGGGACCTAGATAATCACCTTCTTAACTAGATTTGATCTGATTTTGAGGTCATTTTCATGCATTAGCTTAAAAGAATTACAACACAATTTAATAATAAATTCTGTTAACATAACTTAGCCTTGAAAAATTGCACGTACATTGAACAAGTAATATTTTTAATGATTTATTCACTACAGCCCTGTTCTAAATACATTTTGATCCATAATCAATGTCCTTAAGCACAACCAGCCTCTCACTGGAATGATGAAATTTAAAACAAAACAACAGCAACAACAATATAAGGGAGATAAGTGTCCAGGTCTCCTTGGAAGTGAGGGGAAATCAAGTGCCTTTCTGCAGGGAAAAGGAAGCAGAGGCACAGCCACGCGGAATAAGGATAGATATTGGCACGGAGAAGTAGCATTATGCATTCTGTGGACCATCCCTCCAAAAAGTCTCATAACCGTAGCTGGACTACAAAAAGGAAATGTGGTTTTATTCTCTCTCAAGGCTTTTGCAAACACACAGATTACATGGACTGAATTAATTTCTAATTGTTCCCTGATGTGCACTGGAAGAGTCTGATCAGAGCACAAGCTTCCACAGTCCTCAAAATTTGTACACATGCACGTTTAATTTCATAGACCACAGGCACAATGTTAGAAATCACATACGATTAAGCTCTACCTAACCTATGTGCTAAGTTAGTAAAGTTAGGCATGCACATTTATTGGGGCAGTAAATGGATTAAACAAGTAGAGAATATGAAGAATATGAGGCACAGATCTTTATTTCATTTGGTAGTCCTGCTTCTACAAGCCCTCAGCTTTCAAATATGTGCTGCACTGCAATAAGTGAATATTTACAACATGTGCTGGGCAACTGCACATTCCTTTTTTGTTACATCCCCAGCTTAAAAAAAGAGAAGAAAAAAAAGCACAAATGGTCCCCAAATGCAAATCTTCAGAAAGCGGCATTTAAATAGCACAATATTGGAAGCCAGAACGAACAACAAATGCACAAAGTCACCCCTAGAGCCCAGGTGAAGCCAGCAAGGAGACACACGTGTGCTCAGGGACGGGGCCCACCAGCCTCTCCGTGTTCAACCCGTGACTGCGAGAGCAGAGGAAGAGGCCCACAACTCCCCCGCGTGATACATGGCCGGCTGCTTGACCAATGATTTATATCAGGTGCCTAACGCAGCCACTCTCAATTTTTCTGCAATTAAGGAGGGCAGGGCAAGCCGGTGACAAACGGTTTTCCTACAGTGCTTTTGGCTTTAGCTATTATCCCTTAGATATCTTTAAACTAATTCATCCCTTTTCAGATCCCCAGGTTTGGGTTGATAAATCAAGTGAGACCTGTGTGTGCTGGGAGCTGATTACAGGGTCATTCCTCAGCAGAAATGTTTGACCAGAGTTTCCCAACTTCATATTTTATCTAGCAGCTGGTGATGTATCATCACTAATCCAAATGCAAAGTATCAGGAAATAAAAGAAGGAGGCACTGTTTATAATAAATCACTGACAGGGAAAGCTTGACCTTTTCATTTCCTACAAGGTATTTCATTGTTCGACCACAGACAAACAGAATTTTTCATCTGGTGCTTAATATGCATCAGAAGAGAACAAAGGTTTATAAGAGGAGAAGAGCAGGGGAGTATCTCCACTAGAGGACACTTATCTTGCTACAGATCAAAAAGACAATGCCGTTAATAACACTTTTTTTTCTTGAGGATCCTCTATTCTTCTTATTAGATCATAATTTAATGATAAATGCACTCCTTTGCTTTCACCCTGAAAGGTGATTTAGAGACTTTAGCTCTAAAATGCCTCTATAAAACATATGCTATTTTTAAGGAAAACATTTCTCTTTAGAAGCAGATGTAATAAACATACAATATTAACTGTTGTTACTAATTCTCAGGCCCAGGACGCTTCTGCCATACATTGTTACTGGTATTACAGCCGTGGCTGCAGATGGGAGCCCTGCTAAGACTGGATGCAGGGCAGACACCTAATAAAAAACTTCCCATCTTGGGAGCTTCTGATTTGTCTTTTAAGCACCAGGAATTGCAAAGCGGTACAAGGACGACACGATTACTTCACTGCCGTCCTCGGGAGCCCCCGGCCCGCACCCCTGGCCGTGCTTGGGGTAGGTCGCGTCCCGCTCCGAGTGCAGCCGCGTCGGTGATCCCTGCACACGGGACCGGGCACCCCGCAGCCCGGAGGGCTCCGAGTCCCCAGGGCTCATCCGCAGGCCCCGATGAGCTCAGGGGTGAGCAGGGAGGGCACAGAAGGCAGCACAACTTCCAGCTCCCACCTCTGCTGCTCGTCTGTCCAACATGAAGCTCTCTGTAGTTTCCATGCCCATTTCTCGAGGCCAGTTTAGATCTTAGCCCTGCTTCTGATCTTAAGCAGAATATGCTTTATTCCCCTGTTCAGCACAGGGGATCCCCTCCTCTGGCTCCTCTGCCAGTTCCTGCACCCCAGCATCCGAAGCGACCTTCCCAAGTGCTCCTTCAAACACCCACCCGCAAGCCCAGCCACCGCAGCGCGGCGCAGGGCCCGAGCAAGGGCCGGATCAGCCCTTTCCCTGCACGCTCGTAGCTGTGCGCACGGCCGCCTCCAGCTCCCTGAGCACTGCGGACTGCCCGATTCCTTCCAAACTGCTCAGGTAGCAAGTGAAAAAAACAGACCCAAAGGCACCTCTGCTCCGGGCGCTCCCCAGGCAGAGCTCATGCATTCAGCCTTGTTAATGACAAGGCACCAGGCTATTGAAATATTTTCACAATGTTTCATGTATATTTTGTTGTTAGTGGAGAAGTATTTTTGTTGGCTTGTTTTCTCCAAAAGATCACACCCCAAAAGCTCTATCTGGGCCTTTAATGGGCCCTTTCCTCCTTGGCTCCTGGCCTGGGTAAGTATGTGCTGAGCCAACATGCTAAGGAGCACCAACATGTCACCGTGTCCCACCAGCAGCTTTTACCCCCTTCTGGACACTGGGGCCATTTAAAACTGGTGGCTCCCTTGTGCAGCTACCGCTGAGCTCCAAGTGGCCTTTTTTTTTTTTTTGCCAGCGTCTTAATGTATTTTACTATCATTAGCTACTTGTTCTCCTCTCACACAAAACAGGTTTAGAAAATCTATTTTACTAAGAGCTATTATATCTAATTTGTACGAATTTACTAAAGCTTGTCAGTCACACTAAAGCATTTAATCATCTGTGACATTAAAATAAAACACTTTAAAACCTTTGGCACAGAGCGCTCCCGTTCAGAAAGTGCTGTAATGGCATTCACCGCGGCGGCGGCGGAGCACGGCGGCACACAAATGACCTGGAACAAAGCGCAGCCGCGCTCGGAAACCTGCGCGCTGCTCCGCGCGGGGAGTCCTGGATGCTCCTCCACGGAACAGCTGATTCCCACTGCAATGGGCCGGGACGTCGCCCCTCGGTGCCCATAGGGAAGCAAAAAAATTGCAGAGAACTTTCTCCCTGCCTTTGTATTACTCCTGAGTACAGATCTGAACACTCAGATTGGAGGAATTATGTTAAGGAGGATGTGCTTTTGCCCTCTTACCAGTCAGGACAGTAAAAGTGATCATTTAATTTTGCTCCTCTCTCCTTGCCTTCTTTTCTTCATTATGTTCTGCATTTATTATCTAATTTATTTTTCTCTAGGAAAATAAATTGCAACTGTCACATTCCCATAGCTTCAAGATCTAGACCTAGGATCCTCAGCATTAAATAAGAATTAGCAAAACTGGTGACAAGTGTGTGTGAAACCCCATAAGCAGCCTCAGGCTCCTGGCTTGGGCCATTGCCTCTGTTCACATAGGCCATACTCTGGATTACAGCATCACAGTAGCATCAAATCCTTCTTAAAATTAAAAAAGAATAAACAAAAGCTATACAAGAGCACATCATTATGATTCCATATGCATAGAAAATGCACAGTCCTAAACATAACTGAAGTTTTGCATAGGCTGCTTGTAAAACACTGACTTCTCCATACAGACATCAGAAACAATATTTTTATGGCTAAGTAGCACCCTAATTTTCTTCCTTCATGGGCACCGTTTCCATTACTGAAGCTGGGAAGTCTGTTCAGGTATTAAGCAGGAAATAACATCCTTAATTTTCAGATCACAAGCCTGTCTTCAGTGAACTACGGTCTCTCCTTCACTTAATTCAATTTGTCTCTCTGAGAATGTCCCTAGAAGAACACGTCACTTTGTAAAAGGCACCTCTATGTGACAGTGCCAGAAACGCTTCCCCGCTTTCTAAACATTAAAAACATGCAAGGTAAAAACAAACAAAAAAATACAAAGAATATCCAAGAAATGAAGCATGGAAGAGGGAAGAGAGCTGCTTGCCACTGCTCTCACCCAGCACGATGGGTGCTGGCACTTTACTTGGGTCCGAAAAGCAAAAGCACAAATCCTTGGAGAAAGCAAAAGGCCCACCTAGCTCCTGGGAAAGCTCAGGAAAGCAGGGAGCGCCCTAAGGAGCCGTCACCGTGGACACGTGCTGTGAGCATCCTTGTATCCGTCCCCGCGACCCGGCAGAGATGGACATTTGCTGCCTCTCCCAGGTGTGAAACGGGGAGCTGCTGAAGCGTCGGGGAACCAGCCTGGGGTCCCAGCGTCCTGTCAACTGCCATGGAAACTTCTCGACATTTTCCTCCTTTCCAGCCGGAAAGCAATACCAAACATCACTGGTATTCCTAGAAGCGTTTCCTGTGGAACAAGTTTACGATCCTCACTTTTTCCTTTCCATTCCTGAGGTTTATTTTCCATCACAGGAGGGGCAGGAGCACGTGCGGCTCCGCGCTCAGGGGGACAGACCTCTCCTCGGGCGACCTTGTGTGTCCCAGGTCCGCGCTCCTCCCCACCGCCTGCTTTAACAGGCGTCTCCCTGGGGACTGCCTCTGTTTTAATGTGACAAACAACCCGGCAAGCTTGCCAAGAACTAATTAGGTGGCAGAGAAATCAAGCTCCCCTCTCCGCTCACAGCACCCCGCGCCCGCCGGGTTGCACCTCTGTTTTTACTGCAATTCAGGGAACCTGAAGCAATTCGCGCATGGACGTTGCTTCCTAAAACAGTGCTCGGTCTCCTCGGCTCCTCTCTTTGGCAAAGGAAAGCTCGCAAGAAAGAGAACGATGCAGGAATTAAATCTTCTCTTTTTTAAGGGGACAACAGTCTCCACAGTAATCTGTGCCTTGCAAATTCAAGACAAATAGAAAGGAATTAATATTGTACAGTTTTTGCTAATGTTTCTGTTATAAATTGCTGGCTACCAAGTGAAAGAGCAGGAACAATGATACCCCAGATGCTATTAAAAGCCACTTACAGTAGCAGGATGTCAACAATTTCTATCCAGAGGATTCTGCTATAGTGGATGGGATTACAACACAAAATAAAATCTCCAGTATAATTCTCCAGTCCTTTATTCATCAATCCTTTCAGGATTAAGAAGGTTTTAAGTCACAGTAATTGGGAAGGGGGATCCAAACCTGCAGGTCCTCTCGGCGCTGGGTAAACCCCAGCGCGCTCCATAGGTAAACAGTGAATCGTAATTAACAGGTCAAGCAAGTAATCTGGGGGATTTTCTAACACCTGTTTCCATAGGCTCTGAGGGAATATTAATAACAATATTTGGCACAGCACCTATATTGACTATAGGCAAAGCACGGTACACTGGGAAAAGTAATTTTTTGGTTTTCCCTAAGCATGGACATGCCCATTCATTCTGAGGTGGGGGATCTGGTTCCCTTGCAGAGCGCAGCAGAGCAGCCCCGCAACCCTCCTGCGCGAGCACGGATCCAGCTCGGATCAAACAGCGCCCGGCAGCGCGTGCGGGAGCTCGTCTGGAAACACGGCCTGACACCTGCACTGCGGCCCCCCGTCCCACCGGAGTCTCGGCATCGGCAGAGCCTCCTGCAAAACGCCTCGCCAGGACATACAGGCACTAAGGGAGCCTGGCATCAACGTGGGGACAGCAACTATCAGGATGTATTGCAATAGCTTAGCTGACTGAACCTTGTTCCTTCCTGGAGAAAATTGGCTTGTTTTAAAAACACAAATAATTCAATTGAGAGTCTACTTTTTTTTTTTTTTTAATCTAATTATATTTGGTCTGTATAATTTCTAGCCAAATTCATGCCTATATAGATACTGACGCGTGTAAATAATGCTGTTAAAATCAGAAAAATACATGCACATGTCTACCTGTACAAACGCAACTGCCACATCAAGCTCTCAGACAGTCACCACATAAAATAAAGACACATGAAATTAAATTCATTGTGTTCAATGAGTAAAAAGTGAGCTCAAATTAATTATGTAACTTTAAGAAACACATTTAGGCATACGGTTTGTTCAGGGAGGTACATTTTGTGCACTGTCTGAATCTAGCTGGGAGAACACATAAAACATTCATTTCATTTTCTAGTATGTGCTCATTTAGTACAATACACTCAGCCATAATGATGTAGCTAACAATTTTATGGTCTTGTATGATTCATGCTGCAAAGGATACCATGCCACACTGAAACCTTTTTATTATCAATCACCGGGAAACACAACCTTGAAGACTGGCATTAATTAAGAGGGTAAGAATTTACAAATGCTCCTGCTTCATTCTCCAAATGTAAATATTCATGGAGGTATCTATGGATCACTTCTTCAAGCAAAAATTTATATTGGAAAATGAGAAGTTGTAAAGGAAACAGTAACGTAATTATGAAAGATGACGACGCTGCTTTGAACTGGGTACTTTCTAATCTTCCTTCATCCTTTTCTTGAAAAAAAGAGAACATTACAATAAGAAAGGTGACCACAAGTTTTGATCCCTTTCTTTTTAAAATCTATCTTAGAAAAAAAAAAAAACCTCACTTTTCTCTGTTCCTTGAAAATACTGTTCATATGGGTTTTTCATGTTCTGTGTCTCCATAAGGATTTATATATTCCACCATATACCATTATCTCCTGTTCACACCAACACTGCTGTCACTTCTCCTCTCTCTACATCTTCCTGAACAATTGTTACCATTTTTTGAAGATGAAGTCCCAAATTGGCAGTAGTCACGGCTCAGGCAGCCACCTTCCATTTGCATTTACATTCATGATTCTCCTTGTCGGAGTAATCTTGGCAAATACAGGCACGCTAAGCACATGTTAAGTGGACATGTATGGTACACCTAAATATGTTACCTGCTTGAAAAGCCATTACTTGGCACAATTTTTATTATTATAAAGCACATAACTAAAACCAAAGCACGTAAAAAATGTCATATTTAGCAATAATATATGGGGTTAGTTCCACCAAAGGGAACCCCATATATTATTGCTAGTTCCACCAATCCTAAAACTGTGATAGATAATATTTTTAAAATGTTTAAGTACTGCAAATAGCAAGATAGGCAGCAGCTACTGCTGACTTGGGTAATGAACCTGGAGCTCCCCATTCCGTGGAGCCTGCACCTCCTTAGACCAAGGGAAGACAAACACCTCTCTAAACACGGATCTGAAGAAGCACTGAAACCTTGACGCTTTTCCTTGCTCAGTACGGAAGAAAACTAGGTTTTAACTACAGCAAAGCACTATTTTCTAGGTCATCAAGAGGCAGATGTCTTTCATTTACCATTTCCATAAGTAAACAAAAGCTGCCGTTGGTGATGAGCATTCGGGCAGGGTGGCTTAGCACAACGCCTCCCCGGCCGGCCCCAAGGTGAGCGGAGCAGCTGAACTCGCCCACACTCGATTCTTCATGTTTAAAACCTGTCAACTAACAGCTGCCAAAGAGCATTGATTAAAATCTAACCAAATTGACTTCTTAGTTCCCTTTGATTTCTTTCTCTTTTAATACTGTTGACAAGATTAATAAAGGATACAAAAATACCTTTTGCTCTCTTCAAATCCCTTGTTGATCTATTTTGTCTTTATTATCTTGTTCTGACAAACATTCCCCAACTTCTGGAATTCATCAACCTAAAACATCATTTACCATTTTCTATTCTCAGACCAGTTCTTATTAGCTTGATACATCCTGTGAAAAATGCCTGTGAATATACAGTGCATGATTAAATACAAGTATGTTCTGGCCTTTCATATATGACTTCTGCTTGGGAGAAAAATTGCCATGCTGCTGGACAGCACATTTGAATTTTCTCTCCCCTATCACAATTATTTATTATTTCTATTAGCTAATGTTGTCTTACTCCTAATTATGGGTAATTAGATGATGAGTTGTCAGTACACTCCATTCACTTATAAGCTTCTACATTTAATTAACTCAAGATGGTTTTGAACATTTAAATGTCAAAACAACATTTAGAAAACAGAACATTAACATGTTGCTCATTGAACTGTACGTTATAGAATGTGACTTACAGAACCAAAGGTTTCTGTGCGATGACAGCTCTCAAATTCCACTCGCGCAGGGTCCAAATTTGCTGTACATTTTGACAGCTTTAATACAACAGCTTTGTGCTTGGCAGGTCACCTGCTCTAGAGCTCAGGGCTGACCTGATCATATCATCTACTGCAGGGCCTGGCAGAACATTTCAACATTGTCACCTAAACCAGCATCTATGAAATCATCTTCAACCTCTACTCATTTTAAACGACCCAGCAGGGGGAAGGTTTCAGCAGAAAACATAAAGGAAAGATGGAATCAAAATCATTGCCACCCGGTCGTCCTCTAGATGGAGGAATGTTGCATGTGGTGAGGCCTGCACAGCCACGAGCACACTCGCCGCATGACCTGATCAACACCAACGCCGCCGCGCGCGTTTCCATCTCCACGAGCGCGCTCCGTGCACCCAGCCGGCTGGGAAGGGGCTGACGGGGCCTTCCAGAGCAAGCGAGACCCTGCCCACCCACAGGTCAGTATTTCTTTGCTGGTCACATCTTGCATTTCTGGGAACGCACACCACAGTTTTACCTTTGAAGGCCTAACAAGCTGTTCATCAGGCATGGGGAGAGGGAAGTTCCTTCCCATCAGAACCACCTTTGCTAATTTTCCTAGTGTTGCAGGTCTCTTACAAGAGCAGAGTAGCCGCCAAAGTAATATCAAAAGCAGTATTTCAGCCCTAAATAGACTTTTTTCAAAAGCTTCCTGATCATATATTCTTCAAAAGAAGAGGACACACCCGTTCATGGCAGGACCTGAGTCTTTCTCCCTGACAGTGTACAGGCCTTTGTCACAGTGGAAGATGTTATGGACGCCACGCCAGCCAGGCAGGAAAGGTCTCAACCACTGATCAAATATGGCCCATTAGGAATAGGAAAATGGAGATTTGGTCTTAGATGCCCTTAGGGTCCTCTTGGGGAGGAAGAGAGAAGGGGCAGGAGGAGGTCACACTCTGCCATGGTTTTCACAACATACCTGGGAACTCACCTCCTTGCCCCAAGAGAGGTTCTCCAGTGTCAGAGCTTCTGTTACTGGGAAGGGTTTTCTAGGATCAAATCCAATCTGAGGCTCAAATCTAATCTACAGTCGTCTTTCAGCTGATCCACTCATTTGGTTAAAGTTCTCACAAAGTCCATGGTCACCTGAATGCAACTTGCAATACCAAATCAAGCTGCAAAACCAAGTCACCAAGCATGTTTCTAGCACTAAGTCATTTAAGTCACTTCATACATATTTCAAGCTGCTTGGCATTTGTTCTTCCACGTCTCTGAAATTCATCCTACTTTTCAGTCTGACAAGCTGTCGCTGTTTCTAGTAGCACATTTTTGTTTCAGTGTTGGAGCCTTCCATATCAGAAGAGCTGTTTCTAGCGCGCACATCCCACATGCCTGAGCAAGAGGATGCTGCCTGCTTGCTTGAGTACCAAAGGTAGGGCTTCAGCATCAGCTCGAACTCCAAGGAAAAAACATGGCTGAGAATTTGGGGTGCCTTGTACGCCAAAGCAGACAAAATAACTTTAAGGCCTAGACAATAAACACAATTTCCTCTGTAGTACAGTAGGCCTTATTCATCACCAGCATGGTTTTGTTGTGGCTGAGCTGTGTTTTGGTACCAAGCATCAATGACAGAAACGTTGAGCCTTTCTCTTCTCCTTCTACAAAGGTGACCGTCACAGTGAGCCTCAATGACAGACACTGCCATGTGCCCTGGTACTCAGTGAGTTGAGGGTGGTTTGGGCAGCGTGATGCCCAGCTGAGGCATGGAGAGATGTCACCTCCCGGCTGAGGTTCCTTGGGTTCTTCTGCTCCCACCCCAACACCCTGCAAGATGCTCCAAAGGATAAGCAGCATGAAAATATTACGAAAAAGAAAAAAAAAAAGTCCCTCTGAACTGATTAATAAGGTACTCAAATATATTTTTACTTTTGGGGTTTTAAAACAAACTTGCCCATCAAGATCTCAATGTATTTCTGTGTCTCAAAAGGACTGGAAGATCTCCGTGTCTGAAGAAGTTTAAAGAAAGGCAGCATACAGCATAGCATGTGGGAGCATATCTGTTGTGCAAGGGTGAAAGGTGAAGGAGCAAAGTAATCAAGAGCAACAGCCTTTCCTGCTCTTATTTATGAGAATTCTAATTCATTTTTTTCTGTATACCACAGACCTTTTCTATTACAAACCAGAAAACACAATTTTCAAAGCTAACTTCACTTTACAAAGAAACTGTAATCTAAGCTAGAACATGAGATCCTACTTCTGCATTTTCCAAAACCAGCAAAATCTTCACATATTATTTTCAGCTCCTCAAAGTTTCCAGAATACAGCAGGGCAGAGAGCAATTTGCAGTTACAAGGTTTGCAGCTATGCACCTTCTTTTCCCCATAACATCTTTGTTCCTTGTTCTCTTGTGCAAAACTAGCCTTTTTCAAATGAGCAGCCTGAGAAAGCTGAAGTGCATGGCCTGCAGGATATATGTGAATTTGCACACACACACATATATGCATAAACAGAGGAAGTCTTGGGCAACTCAGTAAAGTTTTTGGAGCTGCACTCTTTGAAGCTCCATGCTATAGTTAGACATGTCGGAAGCTGAACCATCAGTAAGACTGAAATGAATTAAAAATAAATACAGAAACTCTCAGAGGCTGGTATGTGTCTTGGAGAGCCTCAAACGGCCAATGAATTTCAGCTTGCAGAGTCACTAGGCCATAATTGCAGGGTTAGGAACTTTTGCTAGTCGATTGCTCCCTTCCAACCTGCCCATTTTTAAAATCATCACAGGCCTGTTTCCGCTCCCACCAAAGCCAGTGGCTGTGATCCAGCTGCCTGTTCCCGGCATGCGGAGCAGTGGCGGATCCCACTGTTTTCCCAAAACATAAAAATCTACCTACATCCGATATGGTGGCAATGACACAAGTGTGATAGAATTAGGATAATGCTGAAAATCCAACTCTTAGGATTGAGATTCATATTTGTACTGCCTTGACTCTGTTTCTCTAACTCCAATACATTCAACTGAAATAATTCTCTAGGCAGCCACCAAACCCCCTTCCACCAAAGGGAAAGGGAGTCCCGACCTTGTCTGAAGTATTTCAAGTCTTTGGAACATAAGGGCATCCCGAAACAGCATGTGGTGACACACGCTTTCAACGGGCACCCACCCTGCTGGGGCACATACAGATGGTGTCAAAGTTTTGGCTACTACTGCTCTGCAATAACGATGCAACTCCTAACTACTCTGGGCATGATTCTCTGTGCTAGCACTAACACTGGTGGCTGGCAAAGCCTTTTCTGCATGCTCACGCTTTGCATTCCTACTGCAATGAGAAACTACTGGTGCTAACGGTGAGAAATCGTCACCTCCAGGGGCTGGAGCTCACCATCACAGCAAGCCCCTGCTCAAGCCCCGGTGACAAAAGGGCTCCTGAGGAATGACTAGATTTATGCACCTCTATCACAACTCAGTAAGTCCTCCCGTTAAGCCAAGAAACTTTTTTTTTTAAAAAAAAATACTAGCAGTGTATGTTTTACTCCCAATATCAGCAAAATGAAGATTTCTACAGAGTGTAATATTTCCCAGAAGACCAGACTGCAAAAGTGACAAACCAGGAGTGACCGAGAAGCAGGTTAGTCTTCCAGAAAACGGTGCTGCGTCTCCAAAAGCGAATTCCAAGCGCATACCTACCATTTGGTCCCCGCAATCAAACACAGGTGCAGCAATCAGTGGCGGATACCTGCAGATGTGCAGCTATCACTGCGCGAACCCAGCGCGCACATGCCCGGCGCGCGCACGGCCGCGTCCTCGCTTCAAAGGGTTTCATACTGTATTTGGCAGGCAAAAACATACATGTGTTTAAGAGGCTCTGCAGCGCAAGGAACCATCATACGCTCGCTAATCAAAATCCAACCGAGGCCTTCTTTGAAAATTTGGCCCCAAATGTTAAGCAGTGCCTGGGGGCTGATTAAAATTGACCTCTCCAGGGCATAGATCATGCAACACTAAGAAAACAAGCTTAAGAAACAGAAGCAAGGACTGCTGTTCTCTGCAACTTTATTGGTATGAAAACTCTTAAGACGCCAAACAAGGGGTGTGTTGGGGGGAGACATTAATATCTGAAGAGAGAGATCAAAAGCAGTTAACGTTCCTGGCACTGCACTGTGGCATGTGTATCTTTATACTTTTAAACTTACAGTAAAAAAAAAAAAAAAGAAAAAGAAAAGAAAAAAGGAAAAAGAAACATTTCTTTGTTAAATCAAATATTGCCACATGTTACTGATTTTATGTTTGCTGTCCTAAGATCCAACTTAATTTAGTCTGCAGTGAACATTTCTGATCTGAACATTTAATGTGGCAATGTTTTGCTCTGCCAGGAATATTATCTGAATGTTAAACATGAACTCAATTTATTCATCAGAACATGGCAAGCTTGATACTAAAGGTCATTTTGTTTATATTGCCCTCTAACTCCATAACTTACGGCCTGTTTCTTTCATCTTCAAAACTCAGAACACTCAACAATATTGGATGTTACAGTGTGGGGAAGGGAAATGGATTTTTTTTTTTCCTTTTTTTGATCAGTTTTACTTGGAACTGGGGAGAGAAACAATCTTGCTTAGCAGCAAAGAATAACCCAGCAAACACACCGCACATCTGCTACATTATGAACTGGTAACACATATTTGAGACAAGCTTGCCCTGGTAGGAAGGATGTGCAAGAAGCGACATGAATTTCCTTCATATTCATAATTCAATTATAATTACAGATGCTTTAAAGTAGATGCTGCCAGATCTTGGTCACGTCCATATAAAACTGCAAGCACATGAGCACTGTTTATACAAAGCATGGACACAAGGTCTTCACAGAAGCTGAGATCCAAATTCTGATATTAAGTACCATAGAAAAGCTCAAGTAGTGCAACACACAAGTGTTTCTGTCCTGTTAGAAGCTCTACCTATGGCAGTAACGTTAGCTTAGCAACTCGTTATTCATCCATCAAAAGCACGATGCCCTGCTCATCTAATTAAAGATATGTCCGCCACTGAAAACAGTCATCTTTATCTACCGCCAATTCCTAAAGGCAGCTTGAACCAAAAAGAATAAATCAACAGAGAATAGATGATCAGATAGATGAAAGAAACGTTAACAGAACATCTATTCTAAATGAAGCAGAGCCATTCTCTTTCTAGAACAACAGAAATACCTTTTCCCTTCTCTAATATTTCTCATTGCTCCTAAGGACACAGCACAGAACTCTTCTGCTCCAGCAGCGGATGACTCAGGGCTATTTTATCACTCGGCTTGTTCAGACGTGACATTTTTTCTATTTATTGAATCGCTAGCACCTTCACACACTTGGGTACTGAACATAACAAAAGAACATCCATCTGCTAATGCACTATCAATAACATCTGGCGTGCTGGCTTTGCAAACCCAGTCCATAGAAACATTCAATATGTTATTGATACTTCCCATCAAAACACAGGATAAACAGGAGACCCGAGAGAAACACTCAGTTCTAGCTCCACCAGAAGGAGCATCTGCACAGAAAACCCAAAGCAAAACCAACCCATTGCCCAAGGGAACCACCTCCAAAGGGCAGGATGGGCAGCAGGATGCTGAGCGCCAACAGGCCAAGAGGGACAACTCCAGGAAACTGGAGGCCCAAATTCCCAGCAAAATGAGGGGTTGCTCCATCAAAGCTCATCCACGAGGGTGGGATTTCCTAAAGCTCGTAGCAATAGACAGCTCTGAGCTAGAACCCCAGCCCGTCACAAGTGCAATGCATCGGACTGACTCCACTTTCACTCAAGGCAACTGTAACATTAGCTCTGATTCCAGCGAAGCCGGAATGGAGCCCTGCGCCCCCAAAGCGCACACCTATAATGACAACTTAGAGCACTCAGGTTGTATTTTAAGCATGGGTATTAGCAGATCCCACAGCTATACTTCTTTTCTATCATGTATATTTTATGCAAGTAGTTAGTGACCTCAGCAGTTAGTTCTATTCACTCCAAGGCTTACGTTTTTAAATTGTACAGATACAGCCACCCTGAGCCTAATAATTTCAAAGATGATTTTTTTTTTAAGCGACAGACAGACACAAGCATGTTAATTGACAGAGTACTGCAGTTACCTCCATAGCACATTCTTATGTCTTATATACAGGTAAGCTTCAAGAGTGCATTTCTTAATCTAATGAAATATTTATCAAATCTGAGATCTAAAGTGTACATATTCAATTTTTTATGCACACCTTTACATGATTCATGAAATTCACCCATAATGTGAGTTCTTTTCATTAAATTTTGTTTTTATGTATCATTGTTCCACCTCCTCTTTTTTTTTTTTTTTACAACCATATTTATACTGAACTGACAAATATCATTCAGGTGCCTTGAACAAAGTAGCTCTTACCTTTTCATGGAGATCATGGACATCTGGCAGCAGGTTTCTCTGTAAACAAAAAAGAAATAAATCTAGCATAATGCTAAATTTGCGATGAAGTACAGTGTGTTACATTACACGAGTTAGTTTATTTATCAATAGTTTGTTTGTGAAAATGCTTGGAAATGGCCAGGCCCACATGGAACATCAGGCATTAAAGGAGTTATTTTAATAGGAATGTTCCCTTCTCCTTAACCCAAATACGGAAGTTTCGTGGTCAGATTTGAGGTGTCACACATCTTGAAGGTCAGCTGCATCTTCAGTCAGAAGGATATGCTTTATCAACCAAAAATTAGGCTAGTACTGCAGCTCTTGTTTATGTGAATTATCTGAGAGATGTAAAGGCTCTTATGTTCATCCTTAGCCCTTCTGGTTCCTTGTATTTATTTATTTTCCTCCCCTCTGCAGGGGACAGGTCTGGTTGCCTGTGTCAAACAGGTCTCGAGGAGCTCTCGGCTCGCGCTGACCGCTGAGGCCTTGGCAGTATCACGTAGCCCCCAAAACACACGGAGTAGGGACGAGTTTGCAAGGTCATTTTTCAAATCCAGCTGCGTGGCATGAGAGTGCTGCTATTACATTACAGTGTCACAAAACAATAGGGAAAATGCTTTACGTTTCTAAACCGTTCAAGGTACCAGACTGCACTACTTAATGCTAACCACCCGCTGTATTTATTTTGGTTAAAAGCACTTTTAAGCACTAACCCTGACTACTGACCCCTTACATGGACAAATTCCTCAATTAATATTTGAATCCCTTTTTCTTTCCCTGCATTTCAGAGGGAGAAAAGGAAAACCCAAACACAATCGCTCTTTCCTTCCTAGTTAAAGTCAAAATTTGCCCAAATACAAGTTGTAGGCAGAAGACAAAGTCTGTTTTTCTTGTACAAATAGGTCTGGAAAATCTCTCTCTGGCTCAGGTTTTCTATGGCTTCCTTCCCCACTCTGGCAGTTTGGGTATTTCACTACCTATAGCACTGATAAGGACCTGGTTTGTCTATCGCTTGCTACCTCTGCAGCCCAGCCCAACTGGTCCAGTTATTTGACTGCGAGGTGCGTCCGTGACTTCTGCTCACCTGTTGGGACAAACTGATATTACTTCATTTGAAAAGATGCCAGCAGGGGCTCTGTTTACAGTCATTCATAACAAGAAGATTTTCAGCATTTTTGCAATGACAAGGTAATTAAAAAATTTAAAAAGATAATCATTGTCTGGAACCACTGTAAACATCCAGGTCAGCTACTTGAAAGAAGGGGTGTAGGAAGGGTGAAATCACGTTCCTCTAGAGTGCTGATGTCTGTCATACTAAGCAATTCCTTCTTCTGTGAGAAAGGGCTCCACAACAGCAGATACAACCCAACACACCATTAAATTTTTGGAGACATGGCCTAATACTACCTTCAGTTACCTCTGAGTTAGCTACAATTCCTAGGCCTGCTTCTTCAAAAAAGAATTATTTCAACTACTCGATTGTTCAAGGGGTTTCACTTGGTTCCACTTGGTCAGGATTTTCCAAACTTGAACAAAATTCTCTTGTTACCTCTAACAACTGGCCCTAAATTTGCTGGCAAGAGGAGGAACAAAAAATACTATTCGAACATCAAGATATTACTGAACCTACATCCAGATACCAGAAGAAAACTGCCCAAATCTTTCAAAAAGGAAAGAAAAAAAAATATTCTTCCAACTCAACATCCATATACGTAGCTCAAACTCCAGGAAACTCAAAGAAAATGGATGTCAATGCCCTGCTGTGCCTCTCAGCAGGGAGGCCAAGGGTGCAAGGAGGAGCTGATTTACCCCCTCAGCCTCCACAGAAGTTCTCCTAAGAGGTGTCCTTCATCTGGGCATGTAGCTTTATCAACCTGGTACCTAAGCCATGTTTCAGACTCATTTGGAAAAATGAGCAAACGCAACAAGAGAGATGCTGCCACTCTTGCTAGTTCAAAGCAAAAAAGCACTTAAACAATTCATCGTTCATAACAAGGCAGATCACAAAGAATAAAAGAAAATAAATGTTACATAAATCATGTAATCTCTTTCCCAATACAGTTCATTAAGAGCTTCAAAAATGAATCAAAATAGCATTGCTGAAAAAAAGAAAGCTGAGATAATTAGATTTGTGCAGCCAACAGTGCCTTGGTGTGCCAGCGTTGCAAGGAGAGCACACCAGCGTCTGAAAGAACCACTAGAAAGAATCCTTTGCCTTTGAAAAACATCTCAGCGAACATGTAGCCCATCCAGAGAGGTCACAAATATTGCTTCACGCTGGCTTTTCTCTTTTTTAATTTTAAAACCAAGGGCACGGTACATTGAGCTGAGCATCCAAGGTAACTAAATGGTGGAGCTGAGCATTTTATGCGGCCTGGGAATGCAGAAGAGTTTCATAGGTTTCAGCTTTCACTCATCTGAGAAAAGGAAACACAAGGGGAGTCAAACCTGGTGGGACTCAAGACTTCCTCCCAGCACTGGAGATTAAGGATCTGCCTGTTCCTTTTTTTCCTTTCTTTCTTTTTTCTTCTTTTTCTTAACAAGACTTTAGAGCCCTAGCAGGTTCTTACCAGTCTGTAACAGCAGTGAGGAGCAGAAGTTCTGACATGCTTGAAGGAGGACTTACTGCATAACAAGTTGTTACATCCTGTACACTATATGATATCTGTATGTCCTAGCACCAGACACCCATGACACCAAAGTTCAAGGAATGGAACCATGCACCAGAGGAGCTTCCCCGCTCCAAGCCAAATATTTAAACTTTTCCTGAACTGAAATCCTCCAAAAGCCACTGGGCTAAATCCTAGCCTCAGTTAGGACTTTGTCCTCCTAGAATGTATGAAACCTGCAGGAAGAACCCAGGAATTCAGTAATTTCTCACGTTATATGCAGAATTCCCAGGGACAAAATGCAGCACATGGGCTATGCACAAGCGCTGCAGTAAATCTGCAAGTTTGCTTTGCAAGGTTAGGAAAACTCCAACCCTAAATAAACTGGTAAGAGCTACTAGAGATGTAAATGTCACCCAGACTCACAGAACACTACAAAAGGGTAAGGAAATAAACAGCATGCAATGAGAGCAAGAATGCCAAGGCCAAGAGCTGAACGAGTTCGCTTGGCCAGCCAGAAAGCAGGCAGAAAAGGTTATTCAGAGATTAGAACGGGAATCGTGAGTTTTGCTCGGAAAGGGAGACTCTTTCCAAGAGTCACACAGCTTTTCTTTGGGAATAAAGCAGGCAGATAGGCAAATGAAAATGAAATGTGTTAATCATCACGCAGAACAACACTAAACACACTCGAGCAAATTCAAGATATCAAGCCTTTCATTTTCAGTTCAGAAAATGGAATTTCAGAAATAGTATCATGTTAATTCAGCTGGCCAACCATTTATGAGCAAAACGACCCACTGAAGGATATAAAGACGCTCATTAATACCCACAGGCCAAAATTCTATTGTTATATTGCAAATACTTAAATACTTAAAAGATGTATGAAGGCAGCAAACGGCTAAATACATTATATACATCACATACAAGACAAACTGTCCATCACTACGCTCTGCATTTAGCAGTGAAACCTATTCTTTTTACCCTATTTTGTCCTTTTCTCTTACACATCTCAAAACACTTCACACAATGAAGCACCTCGCAACACCTCTGCACATTTGTTAGTTTTAGAGACTGAAGCAGAGAGAGGTTTCACAATTTCCTCAAACAAAACACAAGAGTGGAGCCAGGGACACACTAAACTCAATTTTCAGTGCTGGATTTATTCCAGACTTTATTATTTCATTCTGTAAGGAAGATAGATGTTAAAAAAATAATTTACACTGCTTTTGGTTTATTTTTCAGATTTCAGCGGAATGGCCCTTTTTTTATTTGGTAAGCAAAACGAACACAATGTAACCCTTGAAATAAATCTTAAAAGGCAGCCGTTGAAATTGTGCTTGGAATAAAGAACTCTAACCTGTTATTTGCACGGGCAATGAGTGCAAGTTTCAGCACAACAAACGGCACGGACTGGGTCAGCCCCTTCTGCCCTGTGAGAGATGAGGGTCTGAGTGTCTGACCCAGACCACGTGGGACGGGCAGGACACGCAGGGACGGAGCAGGACAGGAGGGCCCTGGGCTGCAGCCCGGGCCACTGCCCCCTTTCCAGAGGCTGTTCGTGGTTAAAGGAGATTCAAAACCAGGGTGACAGTCGAGAGGAGGCCCAAATTCATGAAGACAGAATTACTGAGTCAGGACGAGAACACTTTTGGAACGGCTTCTAATTCTGATCTTTCTCCTCAATAACTTTGCCAAGCAATAGTGAAGAAAAAACAAACCGCAGGCTGGTTTCTGGGTAACTAAAGCTGTTGTGTCCCAGGCATAAAGTACTAAACAAAACTATCTTTTAATAAAAAACTTGCCTTCAAACGTAAAATTGATACTTTTTTCTGGTTTATGCATAATTTGGCTTGATTACTATAATTGTCAGAAAAATGCTGAAATACAACTCTCCTCTTCTTTAAACAAAGCTGATTTTACATGCTTGGGGTCCACCCACAGGCTCCCTAGCACGCAGGGAGTAACGCAGCGGGTAAAGACTTCGGGCTTCTCCTTCATACTCTAATTGCTGAGATATCTTCTTTGTCTCTTTTATTGGTACTTTCGCTGGTGCAAAAATCGAGCCCCAGCGCTGCCCCGGGGTGTTTTTCCCTTCCCCGTGTCACTGAGGATGAACCACCCGTCCGCACGGTGCACGGTCCGTCACATCCTCCCTCCGCCCTGCAGCGCCGAGGGAGGGAGATGCCGGCACCTAAGGACCAGAGCCCTTCCCGGCCGAAGCCATGGGAAGCCTGGGAAAACATAAACTGGCTCTTCTGGTGTTTTTACCTATCCAGTCTGGAATTTACTTCATGTGGACGCTGATTCTGGACAGCAACAACTCAGAAAGAGAGGAAACAGAGAAGTTGGAAATGGGGAAAAACAAGAAAAAAGCAAAGGAGAGGGATAAAATGATAAAGAAAAGCTGAGATTCCAACTCAAATCAAAGAGGGCACTTGACAACGTTCAGCTGAAGCAGCACTGAGGAATAACACGCTGAGAAGCCAGCACAGCCCTGGCCTGCGCTTCCTTACGGCCTTGTGAGCCACTGCGTGGTGCAGGGAGATGTCACCCACAGGAGCACAGCTACACAGACTGCTGCAAACAGATTTTAAAACAGGGAATACATACAATTACTGGGAATTTCCGGTGTTGCCGATAGTCCTTCACAATACGATAAAAATCCTTTAAGCCCCTGTCTATAAAGACTGGCCTATATTTAAACACAGAGATCTATTTAAACACCCAGGTCCAATCCGGAATCTTGCATCAGATGTTTGGCACTTGTTCTTTCGTTCCCTCCAGCATCTTCAGAAATATTCCTGTTTCTGCCACTCAAAGAGCAAATATATCATCTCTCTGAACTTAAACAGCAATAGAAACACCATTAAAAAGCCAGCAAACCCCTGCTCGGCAGGCCAACGTTTAGGTGATACGCCACATTTGGCATTTCTACCGTTATATATTATAACTACTTTACTCTGAATACTATACACATACTGTAATTTATTAGGATCACTTCTAGGGAGTCATTTGTTCTAATTTGCTTGAGATATATAATACCTATAATACCTATTAGTTACAGATCACATTTTTCTTTTTCTGGCCCTCCAATGGTTGTTTTATGAAGCTTGAGAAAAAAAAAAAGTCCAGTCCCAGAAACTGGCAGAATTTACAGCGCATTAAGACTCCACATCCAACCTCTTTATCAGCAGTTTGTATGTAACACACAAGAGATAAACTGTAATGTAACTTTCACTCACGAAGCACACACATATGTCATCAAAAGCAAAAAACTAGTGTGAATAAATGGTTGAGATTTTCCTTAAGTGGAATGTGGTGGAGACTTTTCTGCTGGTTCTGCAGTTTGCAGCACACACAGCTCAACTGCTGGGACAATTTTCCACCCAGCACTTCTAATGATAACACAGGAGCTTTCACAGTTTACCTGCATGGTGAGATGCTTGTTGCTAATTAGGGAGTCTCATATACTCTGCTCTCTCCTGGAGTTTTTCTTTTTTCTTCTATTTTGTCTTCTATGCTGAATATCTATTTCTGAACATATATGGGTTATGCATCTCCACGTAGCTTTTTTTCTCCCCCCATTAGAAAGCAAAGACTTTGTGGCACATTGCACAGCGTCTTTGGACAAAAAAAAAAAGAACAGCATCTTCACTCGCTGCTCCCAAACATTCCCAAACAATGCTAAGCCTACTGCTTCCAATGCCCATGTCACATGTGAAGACCTTTCTAGGAATAACCAAGCCTAACGTTCTGTCAGGGCTCCAGTCCTAGATCCAGTACTAAAGATCCTGCTTCTCATATGTGGGGGACAAAGCTCTTCAATGAGATACTGTCACTGGAGCTGAATTGTGTGCCTTACGTAACCCTTCCTCAGTGCTTGAAATGGATGTGCACGTCAAACAGAGGCAAGTTTTTAAGAGCAGCTTTCTCTTTCCCATGCACATTAGCGAGTCTTCTGAGGTTACCTGGCTAATGGAATCCTGTCCTGGCGATTCCCCAGGCCGGGCTGCGCGGTGCCCTGCCACGGCAGCCCGCAGCGCAAGCGCAGCCTGCGGGACGGCACGGTTAATGCAGAGACCCTCCCCGCCGCCGCCGCAGCTCTCCGTGAGAAGCACTTCCACGCAGAACAATGTTGCTAATTCCTATTTAAGAATTCCTATTTAAGCTTGAAATATTTAAGCACTGCTCCTTGCAGAGGGCCGCTCAGAGAGCGGGCTGCTCGCAGCAGGAGGACGGAGGGACTGCGTTTGTGCGAGAGCATCGCGGCAGAGCCAGGGCCGCTCTGCAGGAGCCTGCAAAAACACGGCAGGTTGGCCTGGTTGCTGACATGCTTAGGGTACCAGGTTAGTTTAATAAGAAGCTTTGGGGAAAAAATAACCAAAAATAGCGCAGAGACAGCCCCTTTTTCTGCAGACCAGGAGGATTTTTTTAAGGGCTGGTGTCAGAGCAAACATGCAAGTTGGATCTATTTGGCTTTCCAGAATGTGTTGATCAAATTTAATGTCACACAGGCTTTCTTTTAAGCTGTTTATTAATTGAAAGTCTCTTCTCCTTTCTGCTTTGTTCCTCCTGCCAAAGTGATGTGCCCAGACTGTACCTGTGTGATCACGATGCTCCAACTGCCACCAACGCCTGCAAGGAAGGTGCCACCAGTGCCACGATCCAGGTGAACCAGCCAGCTAAGAGCCACCTGGTCCAACACAGAGAAGCTTCTTACAGACACCCAAAGACACAGGCCTGCACCTGAAAGGGCACATCAAAAAACCCAGCAAGATGGCAGGTGAATAGCTAATCCTTTAACGATGACAGCTTTTGAAAACATCCTTAAAGCTGACAGTTGAGAAAACAACAATTTTAGTTAAAAGTTTTATTAATAAGAGGCATTCATCCTGCTGGAGTTCAGCTGTTATGACAGTGCTTTGATCCTCTCACACAGAAAAAATGCTCTTACAGAGCTTGACCTGAGGCCCAAAGATTCCCATTTCCTTCCTCTGCCTTAGGACTAAGCCTTTTATAAACTTTTATAACATACGTAAGTCACATGAAAAGACCCAGGGAAGTTGTCTACTTTAAATCTTTGCTTAATTTCATCCATTGCCATTGAACTGTCAGAGTGCTACAAGCTTTTTCAGGAAAAAAAAAAAAAAAAAAGACATGCATAGGGGCTTACTACACTATGTTAAAAGAAAATGCTTATGCACGACAAGAGCTTTGCTAACACCTGTCTACAGCACACACAAACGTGAAGGTATCACCTACTCCAGTTTCATTCTAAAGCTACACGGACTCAAATGGCTTAACTGGATCCCTACAATACCTTTAATCTTGCCTACCTTCCTCTCAAGGAACAAGGTCATGGTCTACTAGAGGTCTCAAGGATGTTGGAGAGGACTCTGAAGGGTGCCCATGGTGGCACAGGCATCTGAGAAGCCTCCAGGAGATGACGTCTATGAGACAGGAGTTTGCAGGACAGGGGCCTCCTATCCCCTTCATGAGCCCCATTTATCCTGTTGCCCTCTAAACGGCACCCCGCTACCTCAGATATTGGCACACAAACACACACGAGCACGGGCACACACAGCATTGCCAAGTACTCCAATGATTCATGCACTACTCACTATTGCATGTATTCTAGAACCCAAAATCGTAGCTGTATAAAATAGGTCAGCAAGATGATGTATTGAGAATCAGATCCAAAGACTGCAGAAGTTAACTGGAAGTTCAGTGAATTCAGCTACACAGGTTTGTCTTGCTGTACTATAGATTCATTTTCTTGACGTGAATCTTGTAGATGCTACTGTAGCCTACCTGGAAAGAGGCATCTTCATCTCTCTTCGTCTTTTCTATCTGTATTTGATGCACATATTTCAGCTAACTGTAGACATAAACTGTACTTTGCAAAGACGATGATCAAAGCATTCCAGCTCCGGTCTATCAAAGGAAAATGCAGATGGGTTCAACACTCAGCCTGTACAAAAATCCATTTCTAAAATACTGTCTTCTCAAGATACCTGTGGGCTGTAACCCCTAGGCAATAAGAGACCGGTTCACTGCTTGACCTTACACAAGTCACCTTCTCCACATCCCACTGCCTTCATATGCAATAAAAGTAGCTTAAGGAAACCGAACCCTGTAGGCACTTTGGGGCTTACAAATCCAACCCTAAACTAGTCACACACCACATACCACTTGATTTTACCAAGACTGTGCTTTTCTGCCCTGCAAAAAGTGAGCATCTCCTTTACTGCTGCACTTCTACCCCCTGCAGAGTTTCACTAGCGCATGCAGATCTTGTGCTCTTAGATATACCTCGAGCCCAGCTTCAAGGCTGGCTTTTTAAGCAGTTCTACAGCATTTCCTTCTTACTACTTTACACTAATGCTTTTATCATCACACGCTCATCAACAGGAAAATACTTCCTGTTCTTGAGCGTGTTAATGTACAGAAAGTACAGAATTTATAAAACTATTTTTTTAATTATGTACTTGGAGAACTGCTTAGGCACATGAAAATTAAATAGATCTAATGAAGTGGAATGGAGTGCTAAGTTTTAATTAAACAAATTAGAAAATTGGCAAAAAAGATATTAAGTGATCTTCTGAAATGGAAATGGCATACTTAGCTCACACTAACGTTAAATACTAAAATATGGTAAAATACTCCCAAATGTGATTTGGTAAATTCTGCACCACAAGCCAACCTCACGACATGCAGTTTCTGTATTCACTCGTCGGTGGGTAGGCACCTCACCCTTTCTTTTAGTTAAGGTCCTAGGAAAGATGCTTCCTAGATGCACCGTGTTCTACAAACCTTGAGTTGCTAGTGAATATTCTGATTGAGAGAACAACTTCTGAGCATCTCCTGAGCACCTGATTGAAGGATCTTGCTGCCCCAGACACCAAGAAGCATCACGACAACCACCTCCCAGGCCCCCGCACGGCTCCCAGGTGTTGAACTCGCCTCACGCTCCCTCCTCCAAGCCAAATCCCAGCACATGGTACCCAGAACACGCTCTCGAGGTCTGACTGGGCCATTATTTCTTCCCTGCCCCAACTAATAGCAAAACTAGTTCTTAAAAAGACAGAAAGAGCTTGCCATAAAACCTAGGGCCTCAGAAGCCTCCAGGAAGACTTAAAATAAGCATTTGTCTCTCTTCATAACGATCTGAGCTGGGAAGTGACAGAAAGGTCACATCGCAAAGGGAGAGCGTCCCCAGGCAAGGGGAAGCCTTTATTGCTTTAACCAGCCTCCCCCGGGCAAGTTCCCAGCCAGAACAGACTCGTCAAGCCCCGTGCAAGGGAAGCAGGTAAATGATCGCCTCGCATGGGCGCAGATTAGCATCAACCATTTTATTTTCCTCCATTAAAAAAATCCAGCGCAGCTAATTCTTTAATCCAATACTTCTAGTGTGCTCAGCTGCATGGCATGGTAATAATCCTAATAATCTGAACTTGCAAAATAAGTTATTACTAAATAAGCAGAATTAAAGTTCTATATCATCCTCTTGTATCTGCAAGCAATGCTTGCATATACAAGTGTTGTATTTAACAGATAAAATTGACTGGAGCAGGGGTAGATACAATGCAGAATATATCGTGCAGAAGTAGGAAAGATTTTTGAGCACAATATACAAGGCAAATGTGTGGCATTTCTAAAAGACCCGTCATTTAGTACCACCTTCTTCCAGCTAGTTGCAATAGTCTGGAGCTCCTGCATTCAATGAAGTCACCTGCAGCTGCTGTTTTTCCCCCTAGCCCTATGAGGAATGCAGACTCCCTCTCTGTTTTCTATCATCATCTCTGCAGAGCACGCTCCGCCGTGGTGTTTTTTGGCTATTACAGTAGCATTACCCACTCTAGCACAGCCTCTCCCTAATCGTGCCACGACACAGAATTGTGAGGGGAATAACGCTCAGTGCTCCCTCCCTGTAGATCCTGGGTCTAGGACATGCAGCGCTGAGTTAGAGCAGTGCCTGCGGTGTGCACAGTCCTTCCACCCAAAAAATACACCCCAAAAATACACCTTCTTTCCTAAGGCAGCTTAGTGCTCTTGCTTCTGTTGAGGTGAGAGCAGAACAGATACAGAACCATTAGCATCAAGATCTATAAAGACTTAGAGAGTTATAAATACCCAACCCAGCTCTCCCCTGGAATTAAAAACAAAAATGCCCCCTATTTTCAACACTAGTGCCTGGCAAGAAGCTAGGGTATAGGAGAAAAACACTCAGGGAGCATCTCTGTGCTACGCTGGACATCCCAGATGTGCTGTCGCTGCTCTTTAGGAATTGTGGTACCACAGGGGACAGCAGCCTTTCCTTCCCACTTTGCTACCTATGAACCCTCAAATCAGACAGTATCCACTGAAAGGACCTCCCTGTCATAGGTAACAGTGAGAGGGATTCTGCAAGAAAAGAGGGGAGGAGAAAGCCTGAATTCATCAGCAATTTGTAGGATTAATCAAAGGAAAGATGCTAAAGCCAAAGTTAGAGTGTTAGGAAAAGGTAAGAGAAAATGTTGGAGACAAATAACACTAATAATTGGGAAATACCAAGGAAGACAAACAGACCTAGGACAAAATCTGCTAATACTGGCTTCTTTTCCTCATGGAACAGCTCAGGAAAAACACACACCCAACCTGAGACCAAGGCAGCAGTACGTTCACCTGCCAGCCCTGGAAGGCTCCAGTGGTCTAAGGTGATCTGACTAGAAAGGAAAAATGTGCATCAGAAACGGCAGATACCGTCTCTTCCTACTGGCCTTCAAATTTTGGCCCTTTCAGTTTGGAGTTTCTGCTTCGCTTCTTTCCCAGAGCAACATCGACCATCCATCCCCCTCCAGCACGGACACGGAAGAGCCTCCCGCCGGCCTCCAAGCAGCAAGACTCGAGGAGCAAAGCCCTAACGCGGGAACATCCCGGGGCTCGCGAGGACAGCAGAGGACGTGACCCGGCTGCGTGCGGCGCCTGGCCCGTTCCGGAGGCTCTGAGGAGATTTCCATCTCAGAAACATCAAACTGAAAACGGCTCCGAAGCTCCGCGCCTGCAGAGCCTCCGACCAGCTCTGCTTTTGAAGGCACTAACCTGAGCGCTCACAACACTCAGGTGCAGCACACGTTTATAATGTGTTTTTATTTAAAGAGAAGAAATAGCCTACAGTGCACCAGGCACGAGGTGATATAGATCCCGTCTGTGCTGAACGAACTGCTGCGGCAGACATTAAAAAGGAAAGGTGAGCTTTAAGAACACGGCTTTAGAGAAAACACTCCACCAGCTAAACCTATTTCATCCCCACTTATATCTTATTTTTAAGAACGGAAGACAGAATGAATTAAATTGAAAGCCGTGTATTAAATCTTTAGAATTTCCACAGAAGTTTATTGAACAAAACTCCTAGGAATCTGCTTGCTTTTTTATCCGCAGAAACCTATTTATAGGAGCTGAATTCTAATAAACACAGATTGCAGTGCAAAGAAAAAAAGGTCAGCAGTGTATGCTCAAAGCTTTATTGATGTCTTGTCAATCAATCTTTTATTTTGTTGTTTAATTTTTTTTTTAAAAGAAAAAAAAATGCATGTAAGCACTTTTCTCCTAATAGTGGATTTATTGAGCATTTCAACAAATCAGATCATAGATACAATAAGCAATGATGGCCGATTATCAACTTTGTGTTTTCGGGTCAGCTTGTAAATTGACCTCGTGTTCGCTTCTCTTCTTTCCGGGGAATAGCTAAGGCCTTTTCAAATATAATAATTTCCAATATATATTTTTTTTCCTCCCCACATCTGCAGCACTCTGGAAGAGCTGCCTTACCAGGGAAGAAAACAACTCTCCTGGACAAATATATGCAGTCACACATCACGTCTCCTGGTAAACTAGTTAAAATAATAAAGCTGACTGGCTCAAACCTAAGGGCTCCAAAATTTAGTGGATGGCCTTTAAACCAGGGTGTTTTTCTCCTAGAGCTGTTGTGAGCTCCCATCAGCTGCACCAAGCTGAGCCCCCCATGTGCATATAATAAATTTTAGGTCCTTCCTTCTTAGCATCACTCCCCTGTATCAGCCAGCCTGACAAGCCAACACTATTTTTAAAGGACTGATGAAGTTCTGAATAGACTCAATGAAGGTTGGCTTTAAATAGTAAACATATGCCAAGAGCAGTGCGTATTACCGAGTTTCTTTTTGCTTTATTCATACAAGATACGCCTGGCTAATGTAAGCTAATGGGAGTTGGCTGGATAATATATTTGGAGGGGTCAAAGCAAACCCACTGCAATCTGTCCTACAAACAATTTGTGAACAGCTTTTAGCTGCCATAAATTTGTTTGTAATTTACGGATCTTATGTTACTAATAATATAATTAAGTTAGTCTAAAATTATTTCTGAGATGAATTGTTTTGTACTCCATTTTTACATTCCATCATTAAAGGTGTCTGGTTAGTTGCTGAATATACGTCCAGCTGCCTGACTGGATAGCAGATGATCATTGCTTTTTAAACAGAGTGAAGGAGAACAATAAATACTGTGAACACACTTTTCATTCCCATCTATATTAAACTTGCACGAGATTTTGATGGATACCAGTAGTCACGTGAAAATTCACAACAGATAATGAAACCCTACAATGAGCAATAAGTAAAATTTGAGTCCTCTTTTTACATACACCCCACCCAGGAATCTGGTTCGTATTATTTGGACAGCTCTGATTCTGTCTCTCATCATGGAACAAAAAGCTCTGTCTGGGCAGGGGTCCCTCTGGGACAGATGTTGATGTTGTTCTTTTTTAGATAGCTCAGCTGATTAAAAATAAACATTTTAACAATATGTTTAGAACATTTTCAAGTTTTTCCCCAAAAACCTGGGCCTAGCACGATGTCAGCACACCTGAGTGTGGCAGGTGAATGCCTCCCCCCTACCAAACACCCAGCTAATGGGTTCCCCTAGAGAAGCCCTGGTCCTCTGTGCCCACCAGGCTTATACTATTTGGGAGAAAATAACACTGCTGGAAGGAAAATATATGTTTAAAATATTCATTAAGGGTTTGGAACAGAAAGGCTTTCATTTTGTTAAGCAACTCAATCAGGCAGCTATCTGCACTGGAAAACAGCCCGCTCCTCTGGAGCTATGGGTTGTCATGACAGAAAATTTAAACTCAGACAAACTCCAATCCTGCCCTGCTCCCAGGGTGGGATGACATCTATTTTATGAATTGATTTAGAAGCCACAAGTTGTTTTCTTCTTGCCAGGTCTCTGCTACGGGGTCTTTTGTTTCACAAAGCATAAAACAAGAATGTCTTTATATATTTAGAAAGCACACAGATTTAAGTTTTCCCTTTCGAGAAGTAAATCAAGAATGATCTCAAATGAAAAGAACAGCTCTAAGAACAACAGCGGATCCCACAGAGTCATTTATGCTGGGACCTTGACCCCACAGAAGCCAATGGCAAAAATCCAAGTGACACTGGGAGTAGGAGCCCCATTCATTTTGTTTTTTTTGAAGCTATCATGTACTTCAGTGGCAGAGAGCTATTAAGAATGATCAAATCACAGCGCTCTGCCCTGCTGCATTTAGTTCAACAATATATAAGAAATGTTCAAGGTTTTACTTGCTTGGGAAATTGGAGAGGAGATTTTCTTTCCTTTCACTCGCGCACAACCACACACAGAGCCGGGTGGGAAGGGGCCTCTGGAGGCCCCTTGTCCAAACCCTCCTGCACGGGCACAGCCTGTCCAGGGCCTTCAGGCATCTCCGAGGACGGAGGCAACCTGTTTTGCTGCCTCATCACTGCTACAGGAAAAAGCTTTTTCTTCCCTAACTAAACACCCAGAATTCTTGCAGGCTTTAATAGGCTTCCAGGCAGAAGTGGTGCTGTGCAACAGAAACCGCACGGATGCAAAGAGATTCCTCACCTATGATAAAATATTTACTTGCCTCTGCCAACACAGCCATTACTATATTTATCCTACCAGCATCCCTTTGAGGTAGGGAATACTAATACACACATGGAAAACAGGAGGATGCAGTGACCTACCTAACATCACATGGGAAGAACATGGAAGAGCAGCGAAAGTCTGAGCACGAGGCTAAATGGTTGATAGCAGATGTGTGAGGTATCAAGTGAAAGACTTTAATTATTACAGGGAAAACTCACAATGCTGTGGAATTTGCAGGGCAGGAGCTTCCTGGGCTCAGTCTGCTGTCCAGGATGGCATTTCACATAGGTGTCAGGACAGCAGTGAAATAGATAAATAATAATTAAACTCAAAATAAGGTAAAAGACCTTATTTTCACTTTCATTCTGTTCAAGAGCTACTTTTTCCTTCTTTGCTGTCAACTAGTTTAGATACTTTCCTGAGTGGCTCCAACCACTGCATCAGAGCCAGAACCCAAAACCTCTCAAGCTTTTGTTTTGCTGTGCTAGAACTCATGAAATCCTTTTGTTTCCTCTCATACAATAGGCTTGCCATAGCCTTCATAACCCTCAGGACTCTTCTCCACATCTGTTCTGGTTTTGCCAAGCATTCCTGTCCATGGATGACCACCACCACGCTGCACTCTCAGCTAGTACCAATTACTGCAACAGCAACAGCATTTCCTCTACAAATACCCCTCCTAAGGCAGCTTATGGTTGCCTTTTTCACTGCTGCACCATTCCTTAAAATAATTCTCATCATCATTGGCAATGCAAAGTATAGAATCACTATAACCAAAATATGGTTGGCTTTCTAGGAATTTCTTCCTTGTGAGTACATTTCACAGACTGAGAAGTATCTAGAAGCAGATGGAGATAAAAGAGGAAAGATGATACAAAGATGACACAGAAAGGGAACACGAGGGGGTGTTAAGTATGAGTGGAACAGAGAGGAGATCCCAGACATAGAGACTTCTCGGATGCAATGGCAGGAGGATGCGGGTATTTCCACAATCAGGGGTTCTCAAAACACATCTACCCAGAGGGGAGTTTTCCCGGCTCTCCTGATGTCCAGAGCAAAGGGCCCAGGGGTAATTTTGGTTTTGTTTTTTACAGACATCTTGGTCCAAGAAACAGCAGATACAAAGCAGAAACTTCATTACTGATGTTCATTTGCACAGCTCGGGCTGAACAAACCATGTTCTTTACTCTGAGCCTTCATAAAGCTCCAGAGACCTTCACATACCCCCCACAATTATGTTAGTGGAGTAATGAACCAAGGGGGGACACCATTTTTCTACTCCAATTGATTAAAATATCCTAAAAAATGATATAGCATGCTCCAATTTACGTAAAAAGCACCTTTTCCTACAGCTATCGCTCTGTCATGCAGTTGATAATAATCCAGAATGTGAATTCTTAGGAATGTCAATTTTTAAAAGCTTTCTAAATACGTACAACAGACTTTCCGGCGATATAAAAATTTCAACTTAATATCATCTCAGATTCTTTCCTTTAAATGTGAAATAAATGCTTTACATTTTCACAATATTAAAATATCAGATATATTTTATGCTGTGTGTACAGATATTAAATATACACCACCAAAAGCAAAATTATAGATTCAAAACATTCTTGAATGGAAATTAGAAAGCTGACAATTCATTTTGACCTTTTCATCTAGGAGTTTCAGCAGTACTGGCACGTTTCTGTGAAACGTTTTTATTTCAGCATAACTTTTTCTAAAGAAACTTGTATTGATTTTATTATATATATATATATATATATATATATATATATATATAAAATCTCTAAGGAGCATCAACTGGCATTTTCATAGGGAAAACTTAGAAAACCTTAGTCAGTCAAAACCCCATTGATTGCATCCTCTGATGTTAAAAATTATTCATTGCTACC
Source organism: Tinamus guttatus (assembly GCF_059628265.1). Taxonomy (NCBI): domain Eukaryota; kingdom Metazoa; phylum Chordata; class Aves; order Tinamiformes; family Tinamidae; genus Tinamus; species Tinamus guttatus. Next base: position 7,609,901 of record NW_028288923.1, read on the forward strand.
ATATTCCCAGAAAGGAAGATAACACTGAAGGCACGAACAAATATGTAGAGATTAATGGTATATCTTTTTAAGCAATTTCCTTACACTGAATATTTTCTGAAGAGTCCCCCCAGGATGAACGGAACGCCATCCCACCCCACTACCTTAAACAAGAACTTCAGCCCCTGGTTATATGGCTGGCAGGTCAAGGAGACGCGAGGCCGTGTCAGTGCCAGCAATTCCCGATGACTTCTTTTCCCACAGCGTTACCAGGGCCCAGGGAACCATAAAGTGACTCTATCTATTGATCCCGAGCCCAGCGGCAGCCTCCTGTTACCCCAGAGCAACGCCGCCGAGATAGCGCGTGGTTATGATGGGCAGTAATCATTACCAGGCTCCTTATCGTGCAGGGAGCACGGGGACGGGTTGCTGGGAACGGGGGAATGCGCTCGTGCCGGTGCCGGGACACGCGTCAGCGGCCAGGAGAGCCTTCCCGTGCACCCCGTCAGCTGCAGACTGCCTGTGACGGACACACAGGCTCCTCGAGGACTCCCCGAACGCCAGGTATTACCGTTACACCCTATGATCTTCCTATACACGCCTATATCCGTCTGAATGTAGATTCTACGCTTTCTGCAACTTCCCACTGTTCTCCTTGAAAAACCACTAAACCACAACCCATGATGGATTAAAAGAATAATAAAATGAAAGAGCTGTAATTTAATAATTTAATTTTAGCCTTTTTTCTTCTTTTCAAGAACTTTTTTTTTTTTTTTAGGAAAAAAAATACAATTCCCACAGAGCCTCTCTAGGGATACTCTTTTTAGCTCTTATTACCTCCCTCCCTCCCAACTCTTTTTCTATTCTAATATGCTCTTGTTTCTTTCCAAAAGCTCATGGCCATGAGCTTCCTAGGCTTTGCACTTGATGAACAACCCCCAGAAAAAAGCCCAGGTGAATCAGTCTGTTTCTCCTCAACTTCCAATTTCACATTGTTTTGCCTGATGTTTGTTTCTTTTCTAAAAACAAACCTTTAAAGAACAAGCCTTTTTAAACTATTACAGTGGAATCAAAGAACCCAAAATAAAGCAAATAGAATTCTGTATTGCTAATGAGTTTACCTAAATCTGTGATTTCTTTGCAGCACATGCATAATATATATGATAACAACAGACCTCACTATTCACCCTGCTTTTTTTCCCCTCAAAATGCATACTAATTATTGGAGCAAAATTGACTTGGCTTGTGCATACCTTAAGGTTAACCATGCAGGTAGTAACAAATGGAGAATCAGTTCTGCACCCAAGAAGGACATAGATATTTAAAATAACGAGCAGAATGCCGATTGTTAAGTCTGGGAAATAAATTCCAATTTAAGATTAATTAATTCAAAAAGATACTAAGCTGCTTTCCATACTTAATTAGGGCTAACCATCCCAAAACCCTCCTGAAACACTGTCATAAGTGGCACAAAAGCATCAACTTATGATTTGTCCTGGAAAACGTCACAGCTTCTTGGACAGAAAAGCATCACTGCTTCAAAACTTCATCAAATGCATCAGAAAAATCATTGCATTCTTGATCCGTTATACCTAACATTTTTGTTAATATACACATTGTCTAAATCTTCACAAGAGACTTGGGGGAAAAAATGTACAGTGCATCATTAAACCTGAGGAATGTGGCAGAAATGCCATTTAGGTGAGAAAAGGCATCACACATAAGAGTTACAATAATTTAAGAATTTCCTGAAATTAGAAAGGATCATTTTGATCAAATGATTCAAATTCTCCTCTATCAGTCTGACTTGTTTGGGGCTTAATTCTCATAACAGAGAATTGCTGTAAGAGGAAGGAGCATCTTCCTGTCAATGCAGGAGGGGCCAGGGGCAGTTGGCTTGTTGCTCCTTATAACAAGCCAGGAGCAACTAGGAAACTGCAGCTGAGGGAAAAGCCAGTGACAAAAGTCAGCACAGGAGGGACTCTATGCCACGTCTCTATGTAAGTAGCTAAGACACTATCACCATTTCCCTCAGAAAACACCATTTTTAAAGAATTTATGTTACATGACTCTTCAAGTACATTTTTGGGCAGAAACAAGGGCACACTGTGCAGCAGCAAATTTTAAAAGAGGCCTCAAAATTGCTCCAGCAATTTTCTGCACACGAGTGTTTCCATGTGAAGATAGCTACACTGAGACTTGAAAAAAGATTTTTTTTTGATTCAGCACTGGATTTGTTAGGTTATTTAAAAAAAAGCAAAATAAAAAGGTTCTACTAGTACCACTTGTCACGGTTGCAGGCAGACACAGTGTGAGAGAGACAACTGCAAATAACAGCAATGCTGCCAGGAAGGAGGGTTGGGAGGATTTGCACACAAATGTGTGGCACGTTTGAATGTGCAATTTTGGGAGTCAATTTTTAATCACCGGAGTGATTATTAATAGAATCTCAAACTATTTTCTTTCCTAATAGGGAGCTGTGTCTCTCCGCAAGAATACAAAAAGCAGCAGCAAAAAGGTGAGGCCTCAGGGTTTTAACATGCGTCTTTATTTCTTAATTCATTATTTCAGCCTTAGATTATCAGCTATTCTACCACATCAACCAGCTGGCGTTTTGAGATAAAAATCAATGCTACAAACCATTACATGTCTATTAATAAAGGCAATATTATCACAAAAATGCATAGCTTTCAACCAAAATAAACATTTGTTTTCATCCAAAATAACAAAGCAATTGTCTATGTTTCATTAAACCATTGAGTATTTATTAAGCAGACCATCATGGCACTAGGAACCAAGTCAACAGAAGTTGCTAAGCTGTCTCTCTCTGCCCTGGAGAACACACGTACACGCACGCACCGAGTGGCAAACACAGCTCAGGCCCTGCATCCTCACTCGCTCTCTGCGGCGCAGCAGAGCGCCCAGCTGGAGCCTCCTCACGAGCCACTTGTCTTGCCGAGCAAGTCGTCTCTAACAGCGATCGGAACGCGAGGATCCGCAATACGGGAGATCTCAGTATTAGGAAACTATCCTGCCTACCAAAACCAGCTCCTTGCAACTATAGTTCTTCAGACGTGTGTGTTTGTATTTACAAACACAACTTAATTCAGAAGTTATTTACTATCTGGCTTTTTGCAGCACGCGCTCTCTCGGGAAGCATTTGCAGGGTGCTATTTTGGGCAGCGCCTTCCCACCCAACTGGGAGGGCCAGGAACGGTTTCGTTCCTTGTTGAGGCTGGAGAAGACGCGGAGGGGCCGAGCGGCTCCGCGCGCGGGGCTGGAGCGCGGCCGGCGCATCCCAACCCGCCGGGCTCCCATAAAGCCGCGGCCGGAGCCGAGGGAGACGGAGGACCCGGGTTACAGCCCAGCACGTGGTGCGGGAAGCGGCTTCCAGCCAGCCCCACATCTCCGAGGGCTGTGTAGAAACAGATGAAAAAACAGCGCTGGCCAAAGATTGATTACAACGCAAAACTATTTGCTACCTGGAAGCGAAACGGGGCTCATCGCGACAAGCCTGGAAGCAATACTACTTTGCTGAAGCCCAAGCAATTTTTTTCATCTTGAGATTCACATTTTTTTAAAGCTTTTTCCACATGACATTAAACTCCATGCAACTAGTCCTCACCTCTCCCACTAGCGGAGCTGGCTGTGCCGAGGCAGCTACCAACCCTTTCTAGATGCTGATACTTGTGGATTGAGAGAACATGTTTATATTTTAGTGTAGGTCAAAAAAAAAGAAAGAAAGAAAGCTGCTTCCCTCCCCGAAGTTTAGAAAGATTATTGGGTCATTTGAATTCCAAGTCAAATCCTTAACCTCAACACCTTCTTTTCCTCCCATTAATTGTTACTTTCTGATCAATGTATTTCTGCCTCCACTTTTTGCCTTTTAACTATCTCTAAAGTTCACAAACTTGAGAACAAGGCTACTTCCCAAGAGACTTTTCCCCAAGGCCTTCTAGTTCTAATAGTAAATCTTTAAAGCATGGGATGAAACACAATATATACAGCAACATTAGAGTTCTTTTGAACTGTCTCACCATAGTCTTTTTTTTTTAATGCAATTTTCTTCCTGCTGTTTCAGAACAAGGTAAGAACCAAAGCAGAAAGGAAAAAATACAGTCTCTGCCTTTCCCAAACAATCCCCTGCATGCCCTGTTAATGGAAAGTAATTCGTGATCTGCTCTCTTGATTCTGTGGAAAGGTGCACAGTGAATGCTGTGAAGAGCAAGGCATGCCCAGATATTTAAATTATTGGCTCAAACAAGACCATGGTTACTTATTTAAGTCAATGACTAGTTATCTGCTTAGCGTTAGCACTTGGCTGTAACACCAATACACAGCACAGATCACTATAAGGTGTCAGGTTTTTTGAAAAGTGATATTCAGCATAACAAGAGTTATACCTTTAAAAACACATTTTCAGATAGTTTCCTTGCAAAGACTGCTTGAAAACAACTTTAACCCAGTCATCTATGGCATATTGAAACTGTTGAAGAAAACGGGTGGTTTCCAGTTCATTTCATAAGACAAAACACTTAAACACTTGAAGCCAATTTTTTGTAACTGTACTTTGAGCTGACAACAATTGAGGTGTGCACAAGTCACTTAACACTAATACATAGAATCATATAAATTTACAGCCGTAGATTAAATATCCACAGGGGGCAGGTTTGGCTGGACTTGTTGCATGTTCCCTACCTCATACATATTACTCATCCTCCTATTCCAGAAAATATTGTGGCTGGGAAGATATTTGGTTCATTGGCTTGAAATTCATTTTCTTTTCTTGGCAATGCCCATACACTGGATCACCGGGGCATACGAATCACTGAATGGCAAACTAGCTTGCAGTACATGAGCACTGCTTTTTCTCATGCTACATTATACTCATCCCCATTTTTTTTACTTAATAAAAATATTAACTGTGGTTAGAGCACCAGATACTGAGTTTCTGGCTACACAGAAGCAATTCTTTTGTACTCTGTGCCCTACCTGCGCTGCTCTCAGGTTGCTACTACAACGTTGTGTGCTCAAGTTAGAGCCCAGCCGTATCCTCGCCAGGCTGGCCCCGGTGCGGCACTCGCGCCCCGGCACAGCGCGGCTCCCTGCTGCCGGGGTGGCTCCCGGCCGGGCACCGCGCTGCAGTCCTGAGGGTCGATCTCTCAGCGTTTACTATCTCAGCGATGACGCTGCCCTGTGGCACCGGGTCAGGTGGCAATTGTGGCCACGTTGGGGTGGGAAACGCCAGCATTGCGGGGTCTCTGCCAAGAGTCACGGATTCACTCATTGATCAACACGAGCCCCTTAGCCAGAGGTCCCAGAAGGGCTTAGCTCCGTGCTTCAATTTAAGCCTAGAAATAGTTTCTTAGACTGTAAGAAATGCCTGTGTTTTTCTGGCCAGATACAGCCAGGTCCGAAAGACCCGCTCTGCACCGGCAGCGCTGGAAAGCAGCCGGGTTTCCCATGCATTTCATGGGAACAGTATCCACGCGCCACCAAGCAAGAGGGGAGGGAATGCCTTGCTTTGCTGCTTCCCTGTGGCATCTAGGAAATCATTATTTGCCAATAATTACCAATAATAATAAAAATGCACATCTTTATTACCTACACTGCTTGCCAATAATGCATTTTCTGCAAGTCTGGGTGACAGGACACACTGTGTTTATACCATTTTGAAAACTGCCTTTCTATTTGAAGTGACAGAGACCTCTTCCCCAGGCATCAGCAGAAAAGAGGAAAATTATGAACATAATAAGGAAGAGCAAAACAGCTAAAACCTTGGGATTTACCACTTCTTCTAATTGTGCTTTTCCAGAGTCCCTGTTCATCAGTATTTATTATTTATCTTTTAGCTTCACAGTGCTTCATTTTCACTTGGGATATAGGTTATTGCTTTGCAAATTGTATATTAATATTGCTTACCTACAAATACTTTAGGTATGATCCCAAGGGCAGCGCTGAATACATTTTAATGAACATTTGAACTCTTAAAATTCAGCAATATTTAAGCCATAACTTAACGACGAAGTTGCATTCCAAGTTTGGTGATTAATTTACATCTACTTATGCTTAAAAAGAGACTGAAGCAGAGCAAAATCCACTCCCATGCAGAAGACTTGCAATATGCCTACGTTACATTTAAATCCCTTCAGAATAGACCTCGTAGGCTACAACAAGCTACCCTAGCAGAGGAAAAATATTAGCCTTAATGAGGAGAAATATATCAGAACTTATTTAACATACAAATGACTGCTTAGAAATTTTGAGACAGCAACAACTTTTTATAAACCAGTCTGCCAGGTTCCTTAAAGCAAGCAGTTGTTCCCTCTTTGGATATTAGTAAAACATCATGAGAGAATTAGGATAGCTAAAGTACTCTCAGATGTTTGCAGTGATCATTCCCCAGTTGTATGTTTGGAAAATCCAACGTGTAAAATTTCCCATAAACAAAAGGATTTTTAAAATGTCAGTTCTGGGATGTTCTTGGCTTAGACTCCTGGAACAAATAGGAGAAGGTTTATGAATATAAATAGCTGATGTGGATCGTGCTCAGGAATATTTCTGCTTATAAACCAAAGGTAAATATAAACAACAGTAAAATTGTCACACACACACACACAGGGAGCTTGGAAACCTGGAGTCCGGGTTGCCTGACCCGTTTTCACTCGTCCTGTGACGACTTGTTATGGCAGAACATGCGGTATGAGACCGACGCCAGGCACTGGTCCCAGCACCAAACCCCAGCTCGATCCCGACCGACCAAACGGTGTCAGAAAGTGTGAGAACCTTCCGTCCTCTTGCATAAACACTCTCCCCAAGCCCTTCACACAGCCACAACCCCACGTACGGCCAACGACATCCCTTTTATAGGGAGGATTTTCTTCTAATCACAAAAGTTGGTTGAACTTCTTTTTCCTTTCACAGAAAGTTTTTGTAAAGGGTATGCAAATCCCAGTAAAATTTGTCTGCAGGCTGACATGTGAAGTTTTGGAAACATGATGGTGAGCAGTTGTTATGAGAGGAAGAAACAAAGTCCAAATGCTAGGTTTATAATAGCTAAGCAAAAACATATAAATATATAAATGCAGATATAAATATATACATAAAAAAAAAACTTACCTTTCCATCATGATTTGATTAGCAGCAACAGGTTCCAGGTTTTATTTCTGGCTGGTCTCCCTTGTCAGAAACCTAGGAAAATTAAACCAAACTGGGTGAGTGTTCAGTAAATGACATTTTCACCCTTGCCAACAGTGAATGAAATGGCAAAATTTCACTGGAAGGAGAGAGGTGAAAAAAATAAATAGGAACATACTCAACGAACAACTATCTTTCTCCTTGCCAAGTACAGTAATAATTAAACCATTATGCATTCAGAAATACAATGAGTTTTCAGTTAGTAAATGGGTCTGAGTTGGACTCTATTCTAATACCTCTGTCCTAGGACTTGCATCTCCAAATTCAAGCATTAGCATTCAAGTGATGTCAGTTCCATCACATTGGTGCAACCTCAGGCAGGCCAAGGAGGGCCCTACAACTACCCCAAGATCACACTTTTATAGCACTCAGCACCTCAACAGCTATTTGGAAACTGTCTTCACCTGGGTGCATCTCTTTCCACAGCAGCAAGGAGCACTGCCTAGAAGGGTGCTCCTCTGCATCCCGGCAAGAAGCCCCATGGCAGCCCAGGAGGAGCTGGGCACGCACAGAAGAGCAAGCCGAGCTCGTGCTCCTCCTGCCAAGTACATTAGCTGGACCAATGCTCCCCAGGGCCACTGGGCTTTTTGGGCAGACCACCCTACCATTACGGGATCTCACTGGCCAAGTAGCACCCGCAGGGAGACCAAACTTAGAAGCTCAGCATGACTTAGGCCACAAGAGACCTCTGGGGGTCATGCTGTGCAAGCCCTGCTCACGACCAGGATGACTTGGACCAGGTTAGTAACTGACTTGGATAGGGCTGCGAGTAACCAGCTCCGCTGGGCAGCGGGACAGCAGCCAGGCAGTGTGCCACAAGCAGACGTTCCCTCGATGATGTTTTGGGTCACACTGCTGCAAGGGCTGTAACTACCAGTTCGCATATGGGAGGCGAAAGGCAGCAGCAGCTTCACAGCACTTGCCTGCTCATAGTTAAGTTGATCCAGTGATCTTAAATATAAAACCAACTAGGGAACTCTGACTGCTCTCAGTGGGATCCGTTTCCAGACTGCGCCGTGGCCTTGCTAAAGCACACCAGAGCTTAGTGGATACAAAAGCAGAAGAGAAACATCTGTGAACGCCCCACGTTAAGAGCAACCAGCTGGAAGCCACGTCCAGCACGGGAATATCTGCTATGTCACACTGGCAGGACGAGACCAAAACGCCACGCTTTGAGCACTAACTAGTGTTTTCAATTATTTGGCTTTACCCGAGACAAAAAAAAAAAGTCGCTTCTGGTGAGGGATATCACTATGTCACTGTCATGCATTTTATATGCTGGCCAGAAAGGCAAGACAGCAGGAAGGAACCTCCACAGCCTCAGCTGATCAGAGGCCGAGGGAGCAGGAAGAAAAGAGGCCCAATTCCCACTTGCTCTCGTACCCACAGCAAAATGACCACTGTGATCAGCACAGAAATGAAATAGCACTGCTTTCAATTTCAAATAGGTGGGCCAGGCTCTGCAAGACACTCTGCTAGGTTTTTTTTCTTCTTCTTCTTTTTTTTCTTTTTTTTTTTTTCCTCTTTTTGGCCCTCTTCCTCTCTCTAAAAGCCATGCCACAAGTTTACCAAAGATAGAACAAGCAAATATGCTGAACATATGGATACTAAAGGAAATGATTCCTCTAGCAATGGCCACATGAAAACTCTTAGCATTTCCTTCCGCAGCCCATGACTTTTTAGTGGTTTGGATGACCTTGACAGAGAAAGCAAATATTAAGTATCTGATCTGAATTTTCTGTGACAGGGGCAGCAAACGCCAGAACATCCCTTCTGCTTGCCGGCGTGCTGATGACAAACCCTACCAGGCCGCGCGCGCCCGCTCCGGCTGCCTCAGGCCGCCCGCACAACCGTGAGGCACGTGAAGGAGCGCGCGCGGCCGCCTCGCAAGGCCCCGTGCTGGGCTGCTGCACCGGGGCTTTTCTCACCTCAGCCAGCTTCATTAATGCAGGGATCTATTTTTTAGAGCCCTCTGCGGTGCTGTATCACTATGCAGGGATGCGTTGCCACAGGGCTGCAGTTAAAAGGTGGCTCCCACTCTTCTTTCCACCCCAAAGACTCCGTCAGTCGCCGCATCGCACTGCCCAGGCCGGTTGAGCTGCTGCAGCCCTCCCAAAACGTCACATATTTCCAGCGTGAGCCCCGTATCCTGCACATGCAAGTCAAAAACAATGACGCAAAAGTGATGCAAACCTTAAACATTGCTTTCTAGTGCATATTATATCATATTGCCTATCAATAGCACCTGGCTGCTAAACAGTTTTATTACACACACAGAGATCACACTCTTCAGAAACTCCTCTCTGATAAATATGACCGTTTTTCCTTTTCTTTAAGCACTGCCTTTTTAAGCTAGATTATATCATGGCAAATATTACAAGGTTCAGCTCCTTGTAATGTGACTCAGTGCTATTCAGACAACCTGGGAGGAAGAGGATCACCCGCATTTCCTCTTTTCGCAAGCCCTCCTAAAACTCACCAAGGAGTCACCAAGGCTTAACAGGTGACAAAGGTTAAGCAGAGCTGTATTTACTTTTTCTAAGCAGCCCCCCTAGGCCTGGTAGGCACCATTGGGGTCCCCAGGTCAGCAAACAAAGCTACATAGGTCCAAGGTGAGCATCAGAGCCACTGAAGATGTGTTTTTAAGGCTACAGTCATTGTCAAAATTCATGCAAACTTCACAATCCTTTGGCTTTGACCCAGTGGGTATCAGAGCATGATGCCTGTTCCTGAAAACTACCTTTTCCTAGTCATGAGAATTGCCATTTGCAACCCTCAGAGAGCTGAATTCATTTTTAAATATTAGATGGGGATTCACTCTTTTGCAGTATGAGCAGGGATTTCTTCCCTATGACAGGCATAAACAGAAAGAGATATCCACAGGTCTGTTCATCTTGCTTTATAGATGGGTTTAGCTGACAAGCTCGAGCCCAAGTGGTCTTCTATATCAGTGCATCCCTCCCATTAGGGCTCCAGGTTCCGACAAAAAGCAGCGCCTGTCATTCACGAGCTGCAGAACAGTTTAAATGCTCTTATTGACTCGGCCAATATTCCCCAAGGGCAAGCTGCTTCCCAAGATGATCTTTATCCTTCTCTTGAATCCAACGCACTGAGACCTAAAAAGACATGATGGCCAGAGCCTGGTGTGACTACAATAATTACTACTAGTTCAGCAAATAAGCTTCTCATTACAAGCACGGCTAGGGCTACATAACAGCCAAGAAAGATTCAGAATCAATGTGTCAGCATTTCTCGGATACTATTTTAAACTCTATCAAGTTTAATAAAACTTCAACTTGCTCTTACAATGGAGTACAGAGTGTACTTCATGCTCCTTTGAAATTGATGAAACAAGCCAATTTTTCCAGGTTTGTAGGGACAGCATGTATTAAATCATAATAAGAAAACAACTATTTAAAACCATGAAATGGGAGACCATAAATACAACTTTAGAGGTCAACAACTGCTTGAGTTTGTTTTGTTCTGTTATTATATACCTTATTTAAGAAGCACTGGGATAGAAAGGAGCTCCGGCACCACATTGCATGGCTGCGGATTCAGTCACTGGCTCTTGTCCGATTTAGAAGATGTGCTGGATATATAGTTAGAGGACACCCCTGTTTCACCCGAGGGGCCTCTTCTAGACTTGCCTTTCACTAAGGATGGTGACTTACACCCTTCAAGTTGTCTCTGTTATACATACAGCTTAGACAGAGCTTTCGGTAGCCATGGAAGCAAGGTCAGACTGAAACCACACGGTTTTATTCCCACCTCTGCACTGCATGTTCTTTGGGACTTCCATGAATTCAGTGTTATCACTTCAATCCCAATTCCTTGCACATGCACTGGGAGAGGTGGTACGTCCTCTACAAGGGAAGTGGGGCTGTCTTAGACCACTCAAAAGCAACAGAGATGATAACAAAGAAAAGACAATGACAAAGAAAGTACAAGTACCTTCACTGGAAGATGCTCAAACTGACCCAGCTTTTGACTTACAAATACATTTAAAAATATTTTTAAAGCATTTCTTCCCAATTATACCAGAATCAAATTTGAACTAGCTAAGTTCTGCTGTGGTTGTTACTTCGCAATCCCAACTCCCCTAAGTTTCAAATATTTCAGCAGTCTTCACTGATGTTTCCCCTATGGAGTGGATGTATAGGCATGCAGACACAGAGCCCGCTTCAAATCCATTGACGTTCCTGGAAGGCTTCAGCAAAACATAAACGGCATCCATGTGAGCCACCATCCACCTCTATGCTAGCAATCAGGCAACTTTTGAGCATTATATTTGTCTGGCTTAAACGTGAAATACATTTTTTTTTCCTTTTTTGAAAGAACATCTCAGCATATTCATCAAATACATAAAATACAATACAGAAAAACACCAACTATCGCAACACATAAATCCATTTGTTTAATGATGAATGCTATAAAACTGGCGCAACTTCTAAAAGCACAGCTGAGATTGGGATATAATTATCTTATGCAAGAAATCCATTCCAGAGCTATAACTCTTTGCTGCTAGTGACAGGAAGAAATTATTATTTTTCACCCACCTTAATTCTGCAGAGCCAGTACAGGCACAAAGACTGGTTTGGAGTCCACTCCGGCTCCAAATTTGCAACCAAGTTTTTGTAATTAATTGAATAACCTGGATTCCATGTGAAGAATCCAGCTTTACCTTGGGGTTTCAGATTGTTAAAGCAGGCCTCTCAAACACACCTCTAATTTATTACTGGATGAATACGCTACAAAAGTAATTGGAAGAAGCAAAGAAACACCACAAATACAGCGTTGAGATTTTATATCTCAAATTTTTCATCAGAGAAACGGCACCATATCAGAAGAATAATTCTACTCATGCATGAACAAAACAAGACTTGGGCGCACGGGTTACCCGCCGAACTCGCTTGCATACTATATTCTTTATAGAAGGCTATAGGAACACACATGCATGCCATATGTATATTTATATTTTCAGATCACAGTCTGTTACCATTTGAATACAATTGCTTCATATCATCAGAATTGGCTCAAGGGAGCCAGAGAGGATTGACCATGGATACATAAAACTCCTTCCAGCAGAAGCAGATTTTTCTTTTGACACAGAAGGCAACAGCCCTGTCCTAGACGAAGAACCCATTGCAAACAAAGCTCTATACATGATTAAAAGCTGAATTTTAAAAAGAAAAAAAAATAATTTCTGTTACTATAGTGACTTAAAATTTTAATCATTATCTACATTTTTTTTTTCCACTTTTGAAATTTGAATAGGCAAGTATTGGGGTGAGATAAATATGATCCAAAGATACTTCAGTATTTAAAATCACAACCTACATATGTGCTGGGTCATTTGTAAAGCTTAAAAATTAATATTAAAAACTTCATTTGAGAAAATTAATATCTATTTTTAAACCATTTTTTATATTGCATATGTTTAATTTTAACAATGTAAGGCTGTAGGAATGTAAGACAAGATGAATTTTCTTGGGTCTTAGTCATAAAATTATATCACTGTTACAGATTCACAGAATGGTTAAACAGCATTCATAAATTAATGGCAGTGTAATAATTTAGATTGTCCTAAAACAATACTAAAGGTAACTAAAAATAAAATACTCCATCTGGCCATTTCAATTAAAACAAAGCTTGTTCCACTGTAATAAAAAAAGTATTTGGAATTAGTATAGTAAAATATATCTGCCAAAACGCCTTTGCTCTGATTGACTGAGACTGATTCAACTCTGCCGTGGGCTCTGGCCACCAGAGAGAAACTGCCCTGGATTACACAGCACTATTGAGACAGCTTCTTTAAATAGGTATTTTAAAAAGTCATGATCCCCTTTTCCACTAGATGTTCTCTGTAAACATTTGGGAAATGAATCACTCAGCAGCCACAGAATATAAGAAGAAAAAATGCACGAATAACTGGGGAAAAAAAATAGCTGTACTTCCTGAAAGAAATGTGGCGGCTTCTGCAATATGAAAGCCCAGCTTAAAAGATGCGTTAGATCCAATGGAGCTCTCCTGCACAAGGACGAGGTTCACCCGCTCCGCGAGGAGCCAGCACGGGCTTTACCAGCCGTTAACCACGATTGAGCGTTTTCATGGATTTAGCTAGAACGCAACTGAACACTGGACACCGTGCCAGCCCGCTCGTCTTCCAGTGAACCGCAAGCATCGAGCATCAGGAGCGACCGGGAAGAGCCCTGGAGAAGGAACAGCACCAGGGCCAGCTACCTTCTGCCCCCCGATCCGCCAGGACACAGCCACCAGGTCCTGCTAACAGAGCGTCACCTCCAAACCTGCCCCGACGCTTTGTCAGTGAGCCCCAGCCAGCAGCAGCATATACTGGAGATGAGGATCTTCATGAAGCTATCTGGGAAAAGACTTGGAAAGGGAACTTGAATTAGAACCCAGAGAACCCAGTTTGCAATTGAAGACTTTGCAGGGCCTTCTTGGAGAAAGATGGATTGTATGCAGCTCGGAAGTCCCTTAAAGTCCTGAGTCTTCCAACTGTTTAAAGAATTTGTAGCAATGCCAGCAAATTCAGTGGCATCAGAGACTGTCGCTCAACACGAAGGACAGCGTCTCCTTCGTTCCACTGGTTTCCCTGATCTCTCAAAGGAAGCAGAAGATGAAATCTAGAAGCACCATGAGAAGAAAAATTCTTGTTTTCTGAACTTCACAGCTGAACTGGAGGTTGGTTCCAGTAAGGACATTTCACCCAGAAGCAGGCTGGACTGGTACAGTACTTTGGGATATTTCAGCTAACAAGAATATCTCATCTCAGGAAATATCTAATCTCAAAACACAGATGTATCTCCAACCACTTCATCCTGTTTCTTTACTTTTGATTTTCAGGAATAATGAAATTAAATACATGCTTTTTTTTTTTTTTTTTTTTTTTTTTTTTTTTAAGCTGTACCTTATCTATTCTGCATTGGCATTCCTGCTAGTAGAAAAGAGGACTCAAGCTGCAAATTAATAATCATGGAGATTACTTCACTAAGATTTTTCAAACTTCATTAAAATAAAATTCTCATCCATTTTATAATCCATCAACATTTGTTTTGAGACTTTGTATCCTCCCAAAAGCAGAGAGTGCCAGTAAACTGAGTTTAAACTCTGCATTAATCAAAATAATTTAGAGTTCTGCAATGATTAAATCCACTTAATAAAGGTGGAAACTGCAACATACACAAAAAAGTGATGTAATTTGTTTGGCATGTTTAGTGGTCCAGCACATTAATTAGAGGCCTGACAAGTTTATGTGAAGTATCCTCTGAACACAGGAAGGCTCAAATCAGGAAACGTTTAGACAATATGGCACGGCCTGAAATAGGAACGTGGCTTGCTGGATGAATGGGTTACTTCCAGGGACACCAAATCATGCTCTGTTTGGGAATATGCAAGTCATCAGCAACTTATGTCTATAGAAAATGTGAGGGTGGGTGGTGCATTTCTAGATTTACTCTGTAAATTAGGCAAAATATTCTTTCCTGTATATAAAACTGGAAGGGTTGTTGTTTTGGGTTTATTTTGCTTTATTTTTGGTAGATGCCCTCTTTCTCCCTCTACCGTTTTGCAGAGCATAGGATCACAACATGGTTGAGGTTGGAAGGGACCTCTGAAGCTCTTCCCCCTCTAATAGGGTAAGGTTAGAGGGCATTTGAAAATTCGAAAATTTCCTCCAAGTAAGGAGGGGGGAAAGAAAAAAAAAAAAAAAAACCACACACAATTCTAATGACCAATGAACTGAGTGCTGCAAGGTTTTCCCCATCGCAGGAGACTGGTAAATGGTGGAAGAACAAATCTTTATAATTATTGACACTTGCGCTGGAGCAATTCTAAGCCAAACATTTAAATTGCTCAACCACAGATGATTAACATTTTTTTTTTTTTGAGAATCTGGCTGCAGTTTCTTTTAGAAATAAAGGTGAGGAGGGAAATGCAGATTGAGACTAGATACTCCACAAAGGAAAGAAGCAGCTTTCATTTTTAATTGCTGAGCTATAAGCAGTGGAGAAGGATAGAGAGGAGAGAGGAATTCAGCACAGTATTTATGTGGTTATGAAGAAAACTCAGTTGAAGTGATATCCTTATAATGAGAATGTTAGGACCACATTCAGGATTCTTGGAAACAGGCATTTACAATAAAACATTATCTATGTAATTAGAATGTAAGCTAAAAAGAGGAAAAAAAGCCAGAATGTATGTGTTTAGAAATTTTCTTTACTTGTTCTCCAGAAATAAGATATTAACTTTAAAAAGTCATTTCTGAGGGAAAAACAAAAACAAAAAACATTTCACCATTCTTAACGAGGATGAAAACAGCTTAGTTGATCCAGTAATTTTCGCTTTCACAGTAATTTTTGTGAAACTCTGCTTTTACAGCTACATCTTGCTCCAGTTGTGGCCTCCTCCTTTGTGGAGGCCTCCTTGTGGCCTCAAGCTTTGCCCCAGCTCCCGGTGTCCCCAGTGTCCCAGCAGTGCGACGGGCACCCTTGGACGTTGGCACCAGCCAAACGAAACAGGGACAAGGTGGTGCCATGGGGCCTGAGCGAGCCCTGAGCCCAAGCTGGAGAGCAGAAGGGGCCGAGGTGGAGGATGCAGGGCACCTTCTCCAGCTCCAACCCCACAACAGCTCCGCTCTGGCCAGATGCAGGACAGGCCTCATGTCGCCTTCCAGGAAAACCACCAAGCGAAACCTTCCTGCAATTACTTTTTAATGCACACGCATGTTTATTTCATGTCCTCAAGCCTCTTGGCCCTGGCTGCGAGTGATGCATGGTGCATGACGGGCTGGCACATGCAGCAAGTACACACAGCGGCGGGCGACGGGCACGTACAGTGACAGGCGACAACACCGCGCAGCTAACGGTTTCCAATTCCAGGAGTGCGAGTGCCCACGGGAAGCGCCGGGCTCTGTGCAGCGCCGGGCTCCGTCACACACTGCTCCTTGTCACCCAACGCTCGTCACCTTGTCCACCCGGGCTTCCCGTCACCCAACGCTTCCGGCGTCGCGCGTGCCGACCACGCAGGCGTCCCGGGGTCCCACCACGGAGCTCGGTCCCGGCACCGCAGCCCCAGCCGGCACCGTGCGGCTCCTCCTGGAGCTGGGCTAGATGCTGGCACCAAGGCAAGGTGGCCAGGAGACACGCGCCCGAACAGCCCAGGCCGGCCCGTTTAGGGGAGCAGCCCAAGCGACACAACAGCCACGTCACACCACGGAGCAGCTCACACGGGATCCCGGAGGCTTAACCAGGCTTCAGCACTATGGGTCTCCACCCGGATATAACGGATCGCTTACCTACCAATCCAGCCTCCATTTCTGAAAGATAAATGGAGATCTGCAGCCTCTCCTTTAACAACCACCTCCCCAAAACTCCTTTTATTCCCCCACAACATTCCTCCTCTTGTGCAGTATCTGAGCTAAATAAATATTGCAGCAAGAGTTTTCTCTGCAATTTTAAAGATACTGCATTCAAGGAAGGCCAAACAACAAAAAACAAACTTACCATTGTCTCTTTCTGTTACTGTCACAGCTAGTACAAGTAACATTTTAAATACATATACATATATACACACACACACACACACAACTCCTATTCCCAAACTGAAGTCCAGCTTCTGTCCTACCTAACTGAATTCATATTTATGTAAGAATAGCTAAGTGTGTTAACTGTGAAGAAACACAAAACATCTCTCAAAAGTCTGTATAATATAAAATCTACAATTACAGCTACATAGAAAGCTTGTCACACAAAACAAACACATTTTAATACAGTTTCTATCCACTCGTCCTTTGCTTTCAGGCTTCATACCAAAAGGAAGACGTCCCACCTTGAGGTTAACATCTCAAAGGAAGCTTTTAAATCCAGTGGAGAAGGACTCCGACCTTCAAGGCTTGGCTGTACTGGATGGCTGAAGCCCAGCAGAGATGCAGTTCCCAGGCAGCCACAAGACACATTTCTAAGGGACATTAGCTCAGTTTTCCTGGAGAAGAAATGTCACTTCCACTGCTGCGCTAGTAGCTAAGGGGGGACCTGCCTTGTTTGGGGCCAATCTCACAGTTTGACCCCCAAACAACCACCATTCACTGCTAAGTCAATAGATTATAATAGTAGCATTTTAACTAAGGGCAATAGACTCCACAAAATGTTTTTTCAGATCTCCACAATATATGTATATATTTAAATGAGAATGAAAGGTTTACTCAAGTTCTCTTTTGGCTGAAAAAGCACTTTTAAAGGCCCATGCCTCTAACAAAACCTAGTAGTCCAGTGGAAAAAGTGTTTTCTTAGCTTAGCAGTACTGTGTCCAGTTCTGGGCTCCACAGTACAAGAGGGATGTGGAGCTGCTGGAGAGAGTCCAGCGCAGGGCTACGAGGATGATCAGGGGCCTGGAACATCTGCCCTACGAGGAGAGGCTGAGGGAGCTGGGCCTGTTCAGCCTGGAGAAGAGAAGGCTGAGAGGGGATCTAATCAGTGTATATAAATACCTCAAGGGAGGGAGTGCAGAGGACGGGGATGGTCTCTTTTCAGTGGTGGCCACTGATAGGACTAGAGGAAATGGCCGGAAACTGAAACATCAAAAATTCCATAGGAACTTAAGGAAAAATTTCTTAACAGTGAGGGTGACAGAGCACTGGAACAGGCTGCCCAGAGAGGTTGTGGAGTCTCCTTCTCTGGAGATCTTCAAAACCCGCTTGGATGCAGTCCTGTGCCACGTGCTTTAGGTGTCCCTGCGTGCGCAGGGGGTTGGACTAGATAATCTCTAGAGGTCCCTTCCAACCCTAAGCATTCTATGATTCTATGATTCTATGATTTTACAGTTAGTGAGAACAGACATCGCTAGGGTTATGTGCCTTTTTGAAAGCATTTCACTGACAGCAGCATTGCCAACCTAAAAGCCACACTGAGCAAGAAAGTTGCAGCTACTCCAGTTACAGCAGAAAGCCTCAAATTAGCAACAATCAAAGATGAGAGCAAAAATGTTTTCTTAGTGTAATTTCTTCCCCAGTATTGTGTGCACAGCGAGACCTGCTCTGTTCTCCTGGGGCATCTCTCTACCTCTTGCTTGCTAAAAATAAGTTCATAAACACCAAATTCAAAGAGACTGGGGGTCTTAACTGAGCAAAGCATCTTCCTCCTCCCACTGGGGCTGGTCTGTAGCACAGAAGGGTTTTGCTCTATTGAGATCCTACATTTCGTGACTGCTAAAATGCAAAATCCATCTGCAGCAACCGTACCACGAGCCCTCCCCGCTGCTGCTCCACGCCTGCTTTGCAGCACTGCACCAGTGGGTCCTTGCTGGGCAGCTTGATTAGAACCAGGGACAACTGTCTGAACATTTCAGCCCCAGGATGGAAAGCCAAGGAGATGGTTTAGATGCCTCTCCTGTGCTAGATTCAAGACAACTGGCTGAATTAATCACCGAAATAAACCTCACTGTGTGTAGTCTGAATCATCCCAAGCAGACACAACAAGAAGGACAGCAGATCCCACACGAATTAAGCACTTAAGACAACGCACGAGTCCAGTAAAATCAGCTAGAAAGCTTCTATTAGCTTCCATTTTCTTTGCGTGGCCCAAACTCAGCCAGGCATTTAAGCAAGCACTTTGCAGCATCAGTTCATGCTCTGAAAGAGACCTGATATCTATCCAAAACCAGGGTACGTGCAACTTGAAGAGCAAATGAAATGAGTACAGGGTTATTAGTACTTTTAAAGAGAGGATACTTCAAAGTATCCAGCGTGTTGCCACTGAAATGTTAATACAGCAAGCAAAGCACCCAACTACTGCATGTTTTAAGCAAACCAGAGATGCACTGCTCAGAAGAATAAACATTCATACACTCTGCAATCCAATTTTATACAGCAACAAAAACGTACAATAAATTTCACAGTCCTATTGATTCTAATAACATTGGCACTGCCCCAGCAATTGATTTAGTCATTTGATCAGTTGGAGGAGGGAATGGGGAATATAATATTTTAGTGGACTTCATAAATTCAAAATCTCAGCTTTCGGGTCCAACCAATAATACAATAAACCATAGGGATCGTAAATGGAACAACTGAAGTTTTGTAATTACAACACGGTTTATAATGTAATAATTTAGCACGCGGCAGGCAGGTCTGATTTACGCGGGATGCAGAGTGACAGCTCGTTTCTCACCATTGCTGCAGCCACACAGGGTCCAGGCAAACCCTGAGGACGCAATCAGGTTTTGGATCCCAGCTTCCCCACAGGATGAACAAGTGCTTGGGATTGTCTCAATTTGAAGTTTTATTTGAAAAATGAAGCAGATCCACCGCATATCTTCATTTTACATATTTTTGGACCACAGTGGTTGCACATTCTAGCTACACAGAACACAACGACTGCTTGGGCATGACAGTAAGGACATCAACTACCTGCAAGTGGGAACCTCCGGCCATAGGCGACACGCCAGCATTAGCTGTCACTTCTGAAGAGGTGCTCCCCTTTTATTCATCTTAATTTCTAAGTATTTCTTTCTTAAGAGAGGAGGAAAAAAAAAAAAGGCACATCTCTTGAGTTTCATCAGAAACGACTTGGATGATCTTCTGTTAAAAGAATGACTTTTATCCTCATTCAAATACATATTGTATTGGCTTAGAAACATCAAAGAGGCAATGTCTTTACATATTCTATTCCTAAGAAAAGAAAAGGAGTTCTCTCTTTATTAACATTGGTAATGTTGAATCTTATAATGAAAAATGCACAAAAGCAATATTTTTGATGAATAGGTAATAGAACAGCACCGAATAAGAGGGTATTAATTTTTTTTCTCTCCCAAAGACTCACTCAGACAACACATCAGGAGGGTTTCCAAAGGCGATGAAGCCACAAGCAAGATGAGGCCGGTGGTCTCCCACTCCCCTGCTTGCTGCCCAACATTCCCATTGACCTTGAGAAATCACACACGGTTCCAGCACGTCCATCAACATCCAACTGCCAGAGTGCTGCTGCAACCCTGCGGGGGCCTTTCTCGGGCCCAAAGGAAATGCTGTTGGGCCGGACCAGTGAGCAACCACCAGACGCAACTGTTTGAACCACGAACGCAACAGAGGCAAGTAACATTTTTGCACCCGTGAATATATATATGTAAAAATATATACACACACACTTTTTTTTTTTTTTTTTAAATGGGTTCTTTGACGACACCAGCAAGTGACCCGCACGGAGCGTCGGCAGCGTTTCCTGGCGCGGGGCGGACACGGCGCCTTTTCCGGTCCTCGACGCGTCCGGCACAATAGGGGCTTTGTGGTGCTCCCCAGTGAACCTAGTTAGGCCCTTGGGGTTGGGACATTCCTTTGGCTCTTTGTCATCTCGCCCCATTGTCTCTGAGCCTCCCGGATAATGCAATTAGGGGGTCATATAAACAGTTAGAGTGGAAAACAAAAAGGGAAAAGGCAACAAAGTTTAAAAGTAAATCAGGCGTGACATTCCCCTATGTTTTTCCATATTTAATTACAGTCAATAGAAATTAATAAAACCTAATATTCAGGAAAATAATCGTTTCCATTGTATTTAAAGGGACTGCGGTCAAGACGCACTGCATGGCTCTCATCAGAAGATAGACTGGTATCTACAATAAAGTTTGGGATCTCATATCTCAAATATATATTCCAAAAACAAACAAAACCAGCAGTACTTCATTTTTTTTTATTAGGTTTTGAAATTTCAAAAAAATTAACTTACTTTGTATGGAAAAAATTAAGAAAATTTCACCACTGTCTTTGCTTGACTACCTTCACACATCACAGAAGTCTTTATCTGGGAATGACACCTTGCCAGATTAGCCAGATTCCTTCCCAAGTCTTCCCTTGTCCTTCACTTATTTTGAAATATATAATGGGAGGAGTGTTTCATAAGAAAAAACACCTTGAAAAATGAAGATGTGCTCGGAACAGAGACTGTACAGGAGAGCAGGTATCTATTTGAAAGAGGCAGATAAAGGGCAAGGTATATTAGAAAAAGCAAAAACTTAAAAACCAGACGAGCCCGAGTACGTCTGTAAGAGGCCCTGGTGGCAGAAGGAACCGTCACTGTGTTCATCCCCAGGAATCTCCTGCTCTCGCTCCATGTGCTTTTCCAGGGCCTGGTTCGCCCCATCCCTTCCGCACCCGGAGAGGCAAAGCCGCTGTTCAGACACAACTCACCCAAGCCCACCGGACAACTTCTCACACTAGCCATATTTTCAAACCCTTGCAAAAAGCAATTCTACCACGTTAATTTACGTACATTTTGCTCGTCATCCTCCTTATTTTCCTTTTCTCTGTTTGATTTTCTTTAGTAAGTACAACACGCAGCAATGACTTTTTTCTTTTCAATGCTTGGAGCTTGGCTCATTCGGGTACCTACCTCAGATAAATAATGAGACAACAATTTAATCTGTGCTCAATCACTGTGATCTATGGAATGGTAATGCCTTGTTTGAAGTGTGGTATTACATTTGGAAACAGCAAACAAGCTAATTATTTTTTTGTGTTTGTAGCTGTCACTCTTTCCTATGGATTGAGCCAGAGTCTCAGTCTGCTGACTTTGAGCTTCAGAGAAACCAGAGATCAGCAGAGCTGAACTGTGTTGGATGGAGGGGGAGTCGAGCAAAGAAAAAACATAAGTCTAGATGTCTACAACATCTGACACATGGCTCAGGACAAGGACGCAGTGCTAAGTCGCACCACAAAACTCTGGCGTTTTGGTGATTATGGAGTTCAAAAGATGTCCCCAGTCAATCAAATGGGAATTAACAAATAGAGTACAAGCTGCATGGGGTTATGCAAGAGAAAAAAAGGAGAGAAGAAGAAAAGAGGACTGGGATTAAGAGCCCGCTCTCAGCTTCAGGAGGCTCCCATGGCTTTTAACAGCTACTGTAATTTCTGCATGTGAATAAACATTTCAAAGATGGGAAGAGGAAAGCAGAGGGAAAAAAACAGTAAGAAAGGGAAGCAGCAGTCATTCTCTCTGCCTCTAAAATACAGACTATTAGAAGAAAAAAAATACTTTCTAAAGTTACTTTCAAATCCAAGAGCTATAATGGCTCCCTGCACTGTCGTTACCAACCAAGCATCTGGCAGAAATCACAATGATTCCAAATTCTGCTTTGAATGTAGAAAAGGTACAAAACCAGAATTTGCACATGCGATTTTACCGAACTGAGGAATGAACCGGTGCGGGAAGCGGCCGGCACGGCAGCGCACACGTTTGCGCACGCTGGTACTGCGAGACGCGGCGCCGCCGCTCGCACCCGCGAGCTCATGGGCCACAGTGAGGAAGGTGCTGCAGTGCAGGCGAGCCCCTCCCCAGGCCAGCAGGGCTGTGTTGGCTCCAGTGTGCACCCTTTAACCCCTCCTGAGGCCAGGAGGGCAGCGTTTGCTCCAGTGCGCACCCTTACACTTTCACCAACCTTCAGCTCGCACGCTGGCATCAACATAGACCTCAACGCACACGCCTACGCCAACACATCCCAGAACAACCACCGCGTCGGCCACGGATTCAGGGAAAGGACTATGTTTGTCCCGGAGAGGAGGGTGTGAAGTAAACAAAAATGGCAGCAGACACAGACTGGGAGCCACTCAAGAAACAGCGCCAGGGTCTACAAAGAGACCCCTTGCCACGACCTGTGCCACGCTCGCCAGCCTCCCTGCTCCTCAGCACGGGCATCCCTGCAGGGCCCTCGAGCCTGAGCGGGCGCAGAAAGCGATGCTAGTCAAGCCTGAAGAAGCCTCAGGACCTCAGGGCTACCTTTCTAATGTTGTTGGTTTTTTTTCCTTTTTTTTTCCCCCCACTTTGCTAAACAACAGGTTTAGTTTCCAGCCACCATTCTCCCATACCCTCGGAAAGAGAAAGGATTTTTAGAGTGTGTCTCACCTCCAAGCACAAAGACAACGACCTGAGATGGCCAAAAGAGACTAACTTCACACGCAGGAAAGCTCCTCTCCTTGAAACCAATCGACCTCCTGAACTCGCCACTCAGCAGCGCTTCCCCGCGCCCACGCGATCTCCTCTCTATTCACACTTGAGGAATGTCTCCTATCAGCTCCTATCAGTGCTTTGCTCCTCAGGTCCTGAGTTAGGCTATTATCCAAAATACCACATTGCCATCAAGAATTGCAAGCAATAACAACTCAGGAACCCTTTGCCATTTGGTTTCAAAGTAAAACTTCTAGCCCTCAGAGCTTCTGGCTGGGAAGGAAGAGCTTTGTATTTGCACTTGATTCCTGGACTGGGGCCCAAGGAAATTTCCTCTCCCCACATTGCACAAGGTTACCCAGCACTGATTTCTCCCTAGGGATCTTACAGGCTCAGGGAGATTCTGCACCTGTTTCCTTCCTCTCAGAGGTTTTGTGTCTTTCCCCATCAACCAGGGCAAAATACGACACATTCCTATGGAGCCAAGAGCATCACCATTACTGGCACCTTTGCAATTCGTCACGTGCAAGGGGAAAACTTGCCATCGTATTAACTTATGGCACTTCCCTAGCTGCTTGCCACAGCTGGCAAAAGACGACTTGAAAGAAATTACTTTGGGCACCAAAAAATGGCTTGCTTTGGCTCTTTTTTCAGCTCGCCCTCTCCGCGGCAGGAGCAGCAGCAGGGCCGGACGGGCAAGCGCCGAGCCCCGGCGCAGCCACGTGCACACGGGGGCAAACATGCATAATACATACGGGTCAGGTTTGATTGCTTAGGAAGGAGGCAATAATGCTGGACTAATTATTTTCCTGACCTGATGGGTAATATTTTATTTAACTCCACACCGGGGAGGCTAAACTAGCTGGCAGGAAAGAGAAATGTATTCTCAAAGGGATAATGCAGGTTTATGCAGCACCTTTGATTTTGCATACACCCGATGATTGAGATAATTTCAAAATATTATTTATTCATTATGTTTTTATTTGGGCTCAGAATGCAGAGGTTCCATTTTCCTATTTCCCCTCCCCATGCCCAATATTTGTTACAGTTGCATTTTTCAAACCATTTACTGTCTGGAGGGTAAGTAGAGTGACACTGCTCATAATGTGCAAATAAATGTGAAATAAGCTAGTCAGCTCAAGTGGAATGAATTACTGTCACTGGTAAAATAAGGCAAGAGGGAACGGCTGCCTTGGGAACTAAAAAAGACTCTAGCAGGTACTGCTATTGAGCGACTGGAATAACACTTACTATGATTTATCAAAGACCACTTGAAAGCACTTCTGAGGCATTAAATAGGCATGAAAAGAGGCTTTAGCAGCAACGGGACTATGCCAGAACCGAGTGATTAGGAGACTCAAAAGCTTGACCCTAACATGCAGCCTATGAACAAGTGGCACCAAAATCTTCAAAGACTTGCGAAGAGAGTGCAGAAAACGGCCGGGTTTGAAGAGGAGAAGAGATGACCACAAAGCTATCAGGTCTCTGCTAGGAAAAGCTGATACTGTAACCAGGAGAGAGGAGGAGCTCCCCACTTTGTCCTCAGCTCAACGCTTAACCTAGAGACACCACGGGCAGGAAGAACTGTTAAACAGAGAGGAATTGTACAGCGCGTTGGGCGAGGACCATTTTTCTCCTTTTAGGCTGCCTAATAAACTGCATTTCACCAATCAACTTTATGATTTTGTGCAAAGAAATAGACATCTCTCCCTACTTCTCAGCAGAGATTTAATAGCAATGAGCTGCAAAGTGATCTCCCGTCACTAAGACTTCATTATTCTCACAAAATATACTACTGTCATTTACCTGCACGTTACAAACTATTACCATAAAACAAGTCCCTTCGAGTCGTTAGTATGAATTAGTGGAGTTCCACTGTCTCTCTAAAGACAATTTCTGCAGTTCTGGGTCTTTTAGAGAGCTAAATCCTGCCTTTGTGCCTAAAAAGGATAAAATAATCAAACAATGCTTTAAAAAATACCCGGAGCCAACAGTGATACTGTGGAGAACCAAGGTCAGAGTTTTTCCCTCATGTACAGGAGGCTCTGTGTTGAGAGAGGCATCTGTTACAACAGCCTAGCAAAGATGCATCCATACACAGGCCCGAGCAGCACAGGATCCAAAGCACCGTGATCGTCTCGCCACGGCCCAGAGGGTGAAGGAAAAGGGAACGGCTGCTCTCCTGGGGCATCACAGGGAGCCCCGGAGCTCAGGGCACAAACAGCAGCGAAGGAGCAAGAGGCGCAGCGGGTCTCACAAGGCAACCTCTCCCCAGCAGCCTGCTGCTCTAAATGCCCATCACCAGCAAGGTGTTCTCCCAGAACCCAGAAGCGCCACCAGGGCCCGTGTGCTCGGGAGGCAGCAGTGGGACATTCACACAGGCACCAGGCAAGAGAGACAAGGACCTTAGTTCGGCCCCTTGGAGGTTTATCTCCAAAGTGCTGGCCTTGGGAAACGTGCAGCAGAGTCTTGTTTCTCCAGCCAACTTCCTAGGGAACTGGCACTCAGGAAATATATGGCACAAGTCATATATTTGCTTGTGCACAGACAGACACAGAAAACCCAGAAATGGACTTACTAACTCTTTGAAAAGCAGCTGAACCCCCACAGTCCTCTAGGTACTCTGAGGATTCTTCTGGCAGTGCTTTCTGTTCCAGCTTAAAAATATATCTAGTGCAACATTAAAGCAAAAAACCCAAACGGGTCCTTCCCGTAGAGCACCAGGGGAACTGCCAGACTTTTGACAAAACCAATTAGAGCAGAAATCACTGTTCCTCTCAAGCCGGGGCTCGAAGCTCTCCAGGTTGCCAGCTACCTGTAGCAGGCCATAAATCCCCAGGAATGCTTTCGGTTCGTGAGGACCATTCCTGCAGAAGGACGACCCCCTCCAAGCACTCTGCAGAACAGCCTAGAGACAAGAAACTCCTCCTTGAGCCTTTCTTCTCCTGGCACCTGCTTGGACACCACAACGCAGCTCAAGGCCTTGCCAGTGCTGCTGGACACCACATCTGCTTTTAAACACCGCATGTCTGCCTAAGAGGAACCTTGGGAAGCATCACTATTTCCCTAATGACAACTGGGCTTTTTAAGAGGCAGTTGCATTGCTCATCGAGAGGTTAGCTAAAAATAGGCAAATTAGTTGTATCTACAACCGATAGCACCAGGTAAGAGGAGCTTCACAACGTGTACAGCTTTAGTTACAACAGCTCTGGAAGAGCCCCCGGGGATTTAGAACAATGAGGCTGTAATTTAGCCAGTCAGTCAGAAAAGAGCCACAAACAGATGCACAGAGACACTTCCCTGGGCATGGCACGCTGTATATTTTATGAGGGGAGCACTCGCTGCCTTCCCCTCCTTCCCTGCACACCCAGCCTGAACAACACAATGCAAGTGCTAACAAACAACAAAAACAGAGACCATCTTCATGGCATCGCTCAGATTGTATAATAAACACGCTCCTCTGTGCGATTACCCATTTTCAGAGCAACCCCTTGTTTTCAAAACACTGAAAATATCAAGACAGTTGTTCGATGGCTGCAGGGAGGCTCAGGCAGCAGCACTCAGCGCACGGTGCAGCACCCCTGCAGCCTGCACCTCGCCACGAGCCCTCGGGCAGCGCGGGGCTGCTTTGCAAACCGCTCGCAAGGCGCTTGGAACGCGGCCGCGCGCGGGGCGGCCAACCCAACGGCAGCGCAACCCGGAGCGCCGATCCTATGGGATGCACTGGTAAGGATTAGCCAGAAGCTTCACGTACACGTGGAAATCTTCACTTCAGCCCTCTCCCAGATTGATTGGTACCAGCAGCAGCCATTGGAAGGGGTCTGCGCTGGTGAGACAAGCTGGAAATGATTCCTTGGAAAAGCCTGTAATCAGATCACCAACACTTGTTTAACCTTGCTGACCCTTGGCCAAAATAATAATGACTTCAGCTGAAAAGGTTTCAGTCCCAGAAGAAATATGACGGAAAATACTAAGAGCAGGGAATCATGTGTTACTTGACTGCTATTTCGGGTTCTCTCTTGAGGAGGAATTATATAAAAGTTAATTTGGTGTCAACCACAGAAAACTTTGGTCCAAAGGAAAAAAATATAGCACATGATGGAAAAAGGGGATTTTTTCCTGAGCATACTTCATAGGCTTAATCATCATATTGCCCCAGACCTGAAGTGCAGCATGGCAGAATTGGCACAAAACACTATCAACAACTGAAAAAATATGCTTCAGTGAAACGAATATCTCATTTTCCTCCCTCTTCAGCAATTACAACTCACATGTTTTAGCATAGCTGGAAAACTAAAACATGTCTTGAATGAACGCTTGAAAGAAAAAAAGAGACGATAAATTCACAAAATGGACTAGAGATCCCCGTGCATCCCAAAGCCCACTTGTAAGCATGGGGGATCCAAATTCAACCTGAGCCAACCTTGCAAAACCTGCTAAAACCTGGGTCGGATGCGACTAGGCCGTAATCCTTACG